>NC_138770.1:15388986-15686486 GCF_965119305.1 Pelophylax lessonae
ATTGCACCCATTCGTGGAATGGTGCAAAACTACGGTACTTATAAATCTCCATAGGTGACGCTTTCAAAATGTTTGTATATGATGGCCTTCCGGTGGGAAAAAAATATTATTATGCCTCCCACCTCCACACTTTTATGTCCTGGTCTGTCCATCACCCACCCAGTCGCTGATCTGAAATAGAATTTGGGCTTATCTACCCCACTCACCCATGCCCTTTATTATGGTCAGCTGACTCCACCATGTCCTCTCCACTGAAACAATCCTCCTCCCCTATGCTATTTATGTTGTCCATATGGAAGAAATGTTGCACACGGTATTTTCTTTCTTCACCATGTTCTCTCCTGCTTACCTTTTATATAATCCTTCAATCCCAGACTCCCTGTCCTATGGAAGGATCCTGCCCTGGGCTGAAGCCAATAGATTTTAGTTGCGTCACTTTAAACAAACATGTATACCGAGCGCTGAGGGCACAGATCATAGATGGATTCATGGGAAGACCAGGACAAACCTATGCAGCTGTCAAATACACTTTGTATAGTGCAAGATACAGGCGTACACAAAACAAAAGACCACGCTAGGTGCCCCCAGTGATCACTAGAAGGAGAATTATCTGCAGGACTGTGAAAACAGCAGCCAGGTATATTAGGGTAACAACAGTTTATTACCCACAATGTGGTGGATAAGAACAGTCAAGTTAATGAAAAAGCCAACAATACCACTGCAAAAGGTCCCTGGGCATTAATGGAAGGGTCATCCAGCACTGCGGTGAGGGCTGATAGAGGGGCGCCAATACAAAAGCCCTGGGAAATACGATACTGACACTCAGGGAACCAGACTGAGCACAGCAGCGCGCTCAGGTGACGTCGCGGTCAGCCAGTAAGGGGGGGGGGGGGCAGGAAGAACCAGAGGAAGCCTTGGGGTCCCAGCATGGAACGCAAGCTTGTAAAGTTGCCGTGATGACGTGTTTCACGTGCATGCGCTTTATCAAGTCACGGGGATAAAGACAACTGGAGTATTTAAGCTGTATGTGTCCCAATAGAGGGGCGGGGAGTGGGCGGAGCTATGCAGATCTGCATGCCACTTAACCGATCAATGCTTATGGCTTCCATTGAGTCAGTTGCCATCAAATATAAACTCTACAGTATAATCACAAATGTACAAAATATCTTCATATCAATTAGAAAGAGAAAATAATAAAAAGGGGGATATTTGCCTGTATACTATTGTGCATATTCTAAGAACTAACTAATATTATAATAAAAATAATAAAAAATAAAATATTATTATTAATGTTAATATGTCCGCCAGAGACAACAATTATGACACACAAAGTGGTAAAAAGAAGTTAATGGGATATGAGGATTATTATTAGACAATATTATGGATCTCTAAGTCCTCATTCAAGCCATATGGTGATAAGGAACCAAACTTATAAATCCAGAAGGTCTCCTTCCTACATAAGAGGGAGAACCTTTCATTATCAGTAGGAGAACCCTTGTGGATGGTCTCAGTTGCCGTGACCTCCAGATAAGCCATGTGCTTGTGATGTGTCTGGAGAAAGTGGCGGGGAACAGGGACCTTTTGCAGTGGTATCGTTGGCTTTTTCATTAACTTGACTGTTCTTATCCACCACATTGTGGTCAATAATCTGGTGTGAGACTTCTCCTCTTAATAGACCTGGCTGCTGTTTTCACAGTCCTGCAGATAATTCTCCTTATAGTTGCGTCATTTTGTAGATTTGGTTACAAGCAAACTCAGACCCTTTGAGGAATTCCACACTAAGCTCCGTATTCCCAATAACCTCTTTACCTCTTATATTCAATGGAAGCATTTTTCTCCACCCCCCCCCCCCCCCTCCATCATTAGCTTTACACCGACCAACCAAATTCAAACACATATGAATCCAAGTCCCACACCAACCACACCTCATATCCTCCATCTACAAACTATTATACCAGGTGCTCCCGGTTACTGAAAACCTTCACTTACACTATATTGCCAAAAGTATTGGGACGCCTGTCTTTACACACACATGAACTTTAATGGCATCCCAGTCTTAGTCTGTAGGGTTTAATATTGAGTTGGCTCCGCCCTTTGCAGCTATAACAGCTTCAACTCTTCTTGGCACAAAGCAGTCAGGCAAGTACCGTTCTCCTGGTAACCACCAAACCCAGACATGTCCATCGGATGGCCAAACAGCTCATGTTCTATCCAGAACTTTGAGGGTTCCTCTGACTTATTTCAGTTTACTGCATATACTGTCCAAGTATGCTGTATGTCTATTGGCTATTGCAAGCTGTAATATCTATATACCCTCTTCATGGTGTAATATCTATATACCCTCTTCATGGTGTAATATCTATATACCCTCTTCATGGTGTAATATCTATATACCCTCTTCATGGTGTAATATCTATAAACCCTCTTCATGGTGTAATATCTATATATCCTCTTCATGGTGTTATACCTATATACCCTCTTCATGGTGTAATATCTATATACCCTCTTCATGGTGTAATATCTATATACCCTCTTCATGGTGTAATATCTATATACCCTCTTCATGGTGTAATACCTATATACCATCTTCATGGTGTAATATCTATATATACCCTCTTCATGGTGTAATACCTATATACCACCTTCATGGTGTAATACCTATATACCATCTTCATGGTGTAATACCTATATACCCTCTTCATGGTGTAATATCTATATACCCTCTTCATGGTGTAATATCTATATACCCTCTTCATGGTGTAATATCTATATACCCTCTTCATGGTGTAATATCTATATACCCTCTTCATGGTGTAATATCTATATACCCTCTTCATGGTGTAATACCTATATACCCTCTTCATGGTGTAATATCTATATACCCTCTTCATGGTGTAATATCTATATACCCTCTTCATGGTGTAATATCTATATACCCTCTTCATGGTGTAATATCTATATACCCTCTTCATGGTGTAATATCTATATACTCTCTTCATGGTGTAATATCTATATACCCTCTTCATGGTGTAATATCTATATACCCTCTTCATTGCCTGTTTTGTGAAATACAATGGATGTAACTTCTTTATTTTTGGGAATTTCAATAAAAATAAAATTACAAAAAAGAATTCCCAGCACCGCTCACCTCTCCTGTCAGCAGCTCCATCATCTTCTTGGTGACTTCTAGAATCTTCTGCATGTTGTGTCTCTCAGGTTTTAGGGAGTCACATGGAGGCACTGTGATGGTCATATGATCACCTGACTTCACAAGAGGAAATCTCTGTATTGGAGAACC
Source organism: Pelophylax lessonae (assembly GCF_965119305.1). Taxonomy (NCBI): domain Eukaryota; kingdom Metazoa; phylum Chordata; class Amphibia; order Anura; family Ranidae; genus Pelophylax; species Pelophylax lessonae. The sequence continues at coordinate 15,392,285 of NC_138770.1, forward strand.
AATAGGAATATCATGTTAGAATCCCAGAATCCTCCTCACCTCTCCGGTCAGGTCTGTGTTTTATTAATAGAGATGAGAGTGATGTCATGTGACCTCCCAGAATCCTCCTCACCTCTCCGGTCTGTGTTTTATTAATAGAGATATGAGTGATGTCATGTGACCTCCCAGAATCCTCCTCACCTCTCCGGTCAGGTCTGTGTTTTATTTATAGAGATAAGAGTGATGTCATGTGACCTCCCAGAATCCTCCTCACCTCTCCGGTCAGCAGGTAGATGATCTCCAGGGTGAGGTTTAGTATCTTCTCAGTCATGTGACTCCGGTCCTCCTCCATCCTCATTGGTCATGTGATCTATACAGGTTTCCCTGTAAACCAATAATTGATGAGAGAGAATGATGTGGACTGTACTGGTTGTACAATATTAGGATGGGGATGTATGGGGGGTAATATGAGGGAAGAATGGACCCCGGTGGGATTACACAGAGGAACATTCAGTTTAGTGTTTTCATCCAGAAGTCTATTACCTTTGGCTTGACAGATCACAAAGTCTTTTTTGCTAGTTTTTGATCTGCTGGTAAAGAGGGACAAATAAGATTCCCTTTATGTCTAAACAACCCCCCCCCCCCCATCCCCCACACCTAATACAAGTCAACTAAGTTGTTAAAAAAAAAAGACTAATCTAGAAATAAGAATGAGGAGAATATTCCGGCCCCTTAAGTGGGGAAATGTTCTGATCCTGAAGGGGTTATTCTACATTTCCACACTATATATGTGTGTATCATCATCTGCTGGAGATAAAAGATGGCACAGTGACTATGGAGGAAGAGGACGGACATGACGGGGGGGGGGGGTTACTGGGTGTAAATAGAAAATTAGATCTTATTACCTCCTCTGCTGCCACTTCCAGCAATTTCCTCTCTCTACTTTCTCCCAACTCACCTCTCACCCGGAAAATCTTTTTCCCATCGGACATCACTTCCTGTCTGTATTCCATAGAGACTTCCTGTCTGTATTCCATAGAGACTTCCTGTGTCTGGGTAGAAGTGAGATCACCACCTTGTGGAACTCAGAGAAACTTCAGCCCTGAGAACCGTCTGGTAGTGTGAACACGGCCTTGTGCTGTGTGTGTATGTACTGTATATCCTTGCCATTTTCTCTCCTCCCTGAGTGTGTATGAAGAGGCGGAGCTCCTGCTGGAACAGCAGTCGGAGGAGGAACCCGAGTCTAGGAGGGAGACTGACAGAAAGCGCAGCAGACTTGCAGGAGTGAGCGAGGAGGATCCAGTTCCTTTACCATCGGAGATGAGGAGAGTGTAAAGGATGTTTGTGAGTGACTCTGGTAGCTGAAAAGCTGGGAGTCATATCGCTCTGGTGAGTGGGGAAGCACTACTAAGGGGGCGCCCTCACCATCACATGTGTAAGAGGTGGAAGAAGGCGTGGCTACACTACAGCTGGCACAGTTTGGAGCACAGAGCACTTTCACACCTTATCAACTTTTCATTCATTTGGGGACTTTTATTGAGCAAAATAAGTTAATTGAAGTAGACGAAAAGTGGAAGCCGTGGACCTGCAGAGAACACTATATTGAGTACACAATGTTGTATGATTGCATGAATTTGCACAGGTTTTTAGGTTATTTAATATAGCAGCAAATATTATGAGATTAAAGAAGTAGGTGCAAAATAGAAGCAGTGGATCTGCAGGGAACAGCATCTTGAGCACAAAGCACTTTATGTTGTATATAAATTTGCAGAGCTGAAACTTCACGTGTACACTTTTTAGACCCCCCAGATATACGAAATCCAAAGTAAAAATCAAAAAATCTCTTTTTTTTTTAATTTTTTCAATAATTGGCTTTTTTTATCAAAAATGACAATTTTTAAGAACTTTTTTTGTGTGATTTTGTGTCTGGGGGGTCTAAAAGGTGTACCTGAGAAGTTTCAGCTCTGTAGCATGTCCAGAACCAGAAAAAAAAGATCACATAGGTGTAAAAGGAGGGTCCCACATCCCTGTTCTACTGAAAAATGATCTTTTTTTTTTCATGGTTCTGGACATGCTACAGAGCTAAAACTTCACATGCACACCTTTTAGACCCCCCAGATACTAAATCCAAAGTCAAAACAAAAAATCTCTCTCTTTTTTTTTTTAATTTTTTCAATAATTGGCTTTTTTTTTAAAAATGACAATTTTTAAGAACTTTTTTATGTGTGATTAATAGTTAATGGGGCATGACCCAGAACCCTGGGCACTTTTTAGGGGCGTTTATTGGGTTTTAGGGCTTAAAAATGGTGTTTTTTGATTACTGAAGTTCGGGTCCCATTGATTTCAATGGGGTTCTGAAATCCGGGCCGAACCGAACTTTTCAAAAGTTCGATCATCCTTATTCTATACGACTAAATCTGCAATCAATTTTATTGCAAAATCAAAGGGGCCAAAATGTCTCCCCCCGAGCAGTAATATATTTCTATCCCCCTTGGTGGGAGTGGAGATGACCCATCTATAAGGATATACAATACATACACACAGGATAAGGCCGAGATGTTTCTCAGGGCTGCAGTTCCTCTGAGCTCCACAGGGTGGTGATCTCACTTCCACCCAGACAGGAAGTCTCTATGGAATACAGACAGGAAGTTCCAGGTGAGAGGTGGGTTGGGAGGAAGTAGAGAGAAGACATTGCTGGAAGTGGAAGCAGAGGAGGTAATAAGATTTTATTTTCTATTTACACCCAGTAACCCCCCCCCCGTCATGTCCGTCCTCTTCCTCCATAATCACTGTGACCTCTTTTATCTCCAGCAGATGATGATACTTATCTTTAAATATCTGCCATCTTAATAGTCTGATCATATAACTGTGCCCAATGCTCCCATCACCCTAAACCTTCTGGCAGCAGCCGCAATCCACAAAACTTGTTTTCCATTACTCTTCTTCCCAAAACCAATCTCCCCTTCTCCTGAGCCCTCTGGAATGCCCGCTCTGTCTGTGACAAACTCACCTCCCTCCATGACCTCTTTATCACAAATTCCTTTAACTTATTTGCCATTACCGAAATCTGGCTTCATGAATCCGACACTGCTTCTCCTGCTTCCCTCCCCCATAATGGCCTTCTCTGGACTCACTCTTCCAGACCTACGTAACTCCTAACAGGTACTTCACCCACCTCCCCTACTGACACTCCCCTCTTCAGAGGCACATTGTATTTGTCTCTTTTCTTCCATTTCTCTCTTCTGAAATCCCCACTATACTTTTTGGTTCAACACCCTGTTAATGCTAATAATACAGCTACTTCTAAAGTTCTCAGTCTAGCCTCCTCTTTTGACCTGAAGCAATGGATGCAGGCTCCTACTCACTCCAATAGTAACACCCTTGACCTTGTATTCTCCTCTCTATGCACCCCGTCCAACAATCTCTGCTACTCTCTGATCACCACCTTATTAGTTTTGCTCTCTCCCTGGCTTCCACCTTCTCTCTCCCCAACCGCCTTACAGTTACCCGTAGAAACCTTCAACACTACAACTCTTCTTAACTCTGCTACTGACCACCCCTATACAAAATCTCACCCCTGTCCTGCCCCAACCTAGCCACTTCTGTCTACAACAGTTCTATGTCATCCTCCCTAGACAAGCTGGTCCCCATCACTACACACAGAATCAGGCCCTGACCCCTAGAACCTTGGAAAATAGATGACACCAGAAGTTTCAGAAAACATAGCTGCTCTCTTAAGCACCTGTGGCGTAAGACTAAGTCCCAGAATGACTTCAACCAATATAAATCTTCCCTCCGAAAATGCTAATCTTGCCTCTTCACTGCCAAGCAGACAACGCTTCTCTAACTTCAACTCTCTTCTTCGTCCTCCTCTTCCTCCACTCTCCAACTCACTCACTGCCCAGGAGATCACCAATCACTTCAACAATAAGATTGATGCAATTCATGAAGAGATCTCCAATGTACAGATACATCCCCCACTTAACACCCCATGTCCAATCATTACCTCCCCCATTCAATCCTGCAACTTTTGATGAGGCTGCTAAATTTTTTCCAACTCCCACCTGCCCCCTGGACCCTGCTCCCGCACAAGTGCTACAGTCACCCTCTGGCTTTATTATACACTCTCTAACCCACATCCTAAATCTCTCCCTCTCTTCTGGCACCTTCCCCAACTCTCTAAAACATGTACTAGTCACCCCTATCCTTAAAAAAACCCTCTCTGGACCCCATGCTCGCCTCCTTCATTCCCCTTTTCCTCCAGACTCCTTGAAAGCCTGGTCTACAACTGACTGTGTGACCATTTGATTTAGAACAAATTTCGCAATCCCCTTCTGTCTGGATTTCGCTCTCAACGCTCCACAGAAACTGCTCTCCTTACAGAGAACAGCTAAAACCAATGGAATCTTTTCTGTACTCCTACTCCTGGACCTCTCTGCTGCCTTTGATACAGTGGACCACCCCTCCTCTTCAAAAAACTCCACTCCTTTGGTCTCTGTGACCGTACTCTTCGCTGGTTCTCATCCAACCTATCACACTGCACCTTCAGTGTCATCTACAATTCGACTCCCTCTTCTCCTCTTCCTTACTCTGTCGGGGTTCCCCAAGGTTCTGTTCTTGGACCTCTCCTATTCTCGGTCTACACTTCCTCTCTGGGTCAGTTGATTGCCTTTCATGGCTTTCAATACCATTTCTATGCTGACGCCACCAAAATGTATCTTTCTATCCTTCAGCTCACTCCATCATCTCCTCATGCATTACTAATTTACTAACAGACATATAAGTCTGGATGTCACACCACTTCCTCAAACTCAATCTATCCAAAACCAAACTCATATTATTTCCTCCCTCACAAGCCTCTTCCCCTAATTTCTCTGTCCAAATCAATGGCACAGCTATCACCCCATCCCCGCATGCCAAGGTGCAAGGTGTATTCCTGGACTCTGAACTATCCTATCAGACCCATATCCATTCACTACCCACAGCTTTCCGCTTCAACCTCCACAACATCTCTGAAATATACTCCTTCCTAACCAATGACACTACAAAGCTCCTAATTCACTCCCTAATCCTCTCTCGCCTCGACTACTGCAACTCTCTTCTCATTGGCTTACCCTTACATAGGTTATCTCCCTTTTTAGTCTGTCATGAATGCTGTTACAAGACTCATCCACCTTACAAACTGCTCAGCATCTGCTACCCCTCTCTGCCAATCCCTCCATTGGCTGCCACTCACCCAATGAAATAAATTCAAAATACTAACAACAACTTACAAAGCTATCCACGGCTCTGCTCCCAGCTACATCACTAACCTGGTCTCACAATACCAACCAAATGTTTCCATTTGTTCCTCCTAAGACCTCCTGCCCTCTTGCCCCTTGTCACCTCCTCCCATGCTCGTCTCCAAGACTTCTCCCAAGCCTCTCCTATCCTATGGAACTCCCTACATCAATCTGTCCGACTATCTCCTTCTCTTCAGAGAAGCATATTGTGCCCACACCTATCAACTGTACATTTATTTTCTTCATCAGTCCATCCCCCCACAGTTATTACCTTTTCTATCACTTGACCCCTCCACCTAGATTTCTAATGAGCAGGGCCCTCTGATTCCTCCTGTAATAAATTGTAATCTAATTGTACTGTCTGCCCTCATGTTGTAAAGTGCTGCGTAAACTGTCAGCACTATATAAATCCTGTATAATAATAAATGTGCTCCCCTGGGGACAGGAGTTCTGGAATGTACAGCAACCCTCCCACTACCCCCTCACATCCACATCCTATTATTGTGTGACTAATACAATCCAAATAATTCTTACCTTCATTTCCCAAAGTTATCCGTCTACAAGGAGACCTGTATAGATCAAATGAGGATGGAGGAAGACCAGAGTCACATGACTGAAAAGATACTAAACCTCACCCTGGAGATCATCTACCTGCTGACCGGAGAGGTGAGGAGGATTCTGGGAGGTCACATGACATCACTCTTATCTCTATTAATAAAACACAGACCTGACCGGAGAGGTGAGGAGGATTCTGGGAGGTCACATGACATCACTCTTATCTCTATTAATAAAACACAGACCTGACCAGAGAGGTGAGGAGGATTCTGGGAGGTCACATGACATCTCTCTTATCTCTATAAATAAAACACAGACCTGACTGGAGAGGTGAGGAGGATTCTGGGAGGTCACATGACATCTCTCTTATCTCTATTAATAAAACACAGACCTGACCGGAGAGGTGAGGGGGATTCTGGGAGGTCACATGACATTACTCTTATCTCTATTAATAAAACACAGACCTGACCAGAGAGGTGAGGAGGATTCTGGGAGGTCACATGACATCACTCTTATCTCTATAAATAAAACACAGACCTGACCGGAGAGGTGAGGGGGATTCTGGGAGGTCACATGACATTACTCTTATCTCTATTAATAAAACACAGACCTGACCAGAGAGGTGAGGAGGATTCTGGGAGGTCACATGACATCACTCTTATCTCTATAAATAAAACACAGACCTGACCGGAGAGGTGAGGAGGATTCTGGGACTCTAACATGATATTCCTATTGGTTCCTCAATACAGAGATTTCCTCCTCTGAAGTCAGGTGATCGAATGACCATCACAGTGCCTCCATGTGACTCCCTAAATCCTGAGAGACACAACATGCAGAAGATTCTAGAAGTCACCAAGAAGATGATGGAGCTGCTGACTGGAGAGGTGAGCGGTGCTGGGAATTCTTTTTTGTAATTTTATTTTTATTGAATTTCCCAAAAATAAAGAGGAAAATAGTCAATGGTTTGAATTACGCAAACAGCATGAAGAGGGTATATAGATATTACAGCATTGTGACGGGAGTTACTTTGGGCGGGGGGCTTGTGGAACCCAGATTACCTTAGAGAGGTCAGGAAACTCCTTGCCCGGCTCCCCCTGCCCCTCCTATGTGTAAGTCACCCTGTGTCTATTAGGGGCACAAGGTGACCCAGAAACCCAGTTGGGTCTGCACTAACCAGACTCACAGTACAACCACACTGGACTCAGCATTTCCTGTTACCCCGGTTATCCTATAACTATATGTTTCACACATATAGAACTATAGGTTCTATATGTGTGGTTTGTGTTGAATGAATGAAGGGGGCTCTTTCACTTAGGACCATAATATTTATGAACAATATCCCTCAAGAAATATATTATGATACATTGGTTTGACATTTTCAGGTTGCTTGTAGGAGTTTATCTAATAGACCATTGCTAGACAGTTTGAGGTGGGGTGGGGTTTGTTGTTGTTAAGTGCCTGTATCCCATTGTTCTATTGTTTCTGTCTGCCTTGGGATCAACCTATTATGGGATGTGTATGTGGATTAGCTACTAAAGGGGAGGGGGGATTGTCCCAGAGAGTATAACTCTTTGTGCCTGTGTTTGAATAAACAGTCTTATGCTTCTTACCACCCTACACTGATGTCTTGACAAGTGACTGGGTGGGCTAAGGGATCTTGGATCGTGCTGGTACCAGGCAAGGGAAGCTTATATGGCAGACATGCTTTTCTTGAGTACGGGGTCCATCACAAGCATAAAGAGGGTATATAGGGATTACGTCATGAAGAGGGTATATAGATATTATAGCATGATATATCATGACTTGATAAAGTGCATGGGTGCGAAACTTGTCATTACGGCAACTGTCCAAGCTTGTGTTACATGCTGGGGCCCCGAGGCTTCCTCTGGTTCTTCCTGCTCCCGCCCACTGGCCAACCGTGATGTCACCCGAGCCCGTTGCTGCACTCCGTCTGGTTCCCCAAGTGGCAATATCGTATTTCCCAGGGCTTTTGGATTGGCGCCCCTCTATCAGCCCTTTCATTAATGCCCAGGGACCTTTTGCAGAGGTATTGTTGGATTTTTAATTACCTTGACTGTTCTTATCCACCACATCGTGGTTAATAAACTGTTGTGAGACTTTTACCCTTAATAGACCTGGCTGTTGTTTTCACAGTCCTGCAGATAATTCTCCTTCTAGTGACCACTGGGGGCACCTAGCGTGGTCTTTTGTTTTGTGTATGCCTGTATCTTGCACTATCCAAAGTGTATTTTGACAGCTGCATAGGTTTTTCCTGGTCTTCCCATGAATCCATCTATGATCTGTGCCCTCAGCGCTCGGTATACATGTTTGTTTAAAATGAAGCAACTGAAATCTATTGGCTTCGGCCCAGGGCAGGATCCTTCCATAGGACAGGGAGTCTGGGATTGAAGGATTATATAAAAGGTTAAGCAGGAGAGAACATGGTGAAGAAAGAAAATACCGTGTGCAACATTTTTTCCATATGGACAACATAAATAGCACAGGGGAGGAGGATTGTTTCAGTGGAGAGGACATGGTGGAGTCAGCTGACCATAATAAAGGGCATGGGTGAGAGGGGTAGATAAGCCCAAATTCTATTTCAGACCAGCGACTGGGTGGGTGATGGACAGACCAGGACATAAGTGTGGAGGTGGGAGGCATAATAATAATTTAACCACTTCCCACCGGAAGGCCGTCATATGACACACTGGATTGAAGTGGTGATATCTGGATGATGGGTGCAGCTGCAGCCATCATCCAGATATCTTTTTCAGCCAGCAATTCCCTATCTTGTTAAAGCCATCCTAGCAGCTCATGAGATGCTTAATTGCTTTTATATGCAGCGGGACATCCTCCACTGCCCTTCAATGCCTCTCCCGGGGCTCTCCCAATGCAATCGGGGAGCTGGAAAACGGATCCGGCGACTTAATACTATAGAGCTGATCAGAGACTGGATAGTCCCCGGCCATCTCTATGCTCCTTGGAGGCCGAAAGCAACATCATGACGTCACTTCCGGCGCTGGCAGATGTAAGCACTGCCAGGTTTTCATCCTGGAAAGCAGAGACCAATGTACTTTTTTATCTCATGCTTTCCCGGGTAGAGGAGATATCTGGGGTCTACGTGACCCCAGATTTCTCCATAAAGAGGACCTGTCACGCCTTATTCCTATTACAAGGGATGTGTACATTTCTTCTAATAGGAATAGAAGTGATCAAAACAAAATTAAAGAGTTGGTGTACAAATAAAAAAAAAGAAAAAAATAATAAAAACTTTTTTAAAGCACTCCTGTCCCCCGTGCTCGCACGCAAAAGCAGACGCATATGTAGGTTGCGCCCGCATATATGAACGATGTTCGGACCACACATGTGAGGCATTGCTGCAAACATTAGAGCGGGAGCAATAATTCTAGCACTACACCTCCTCTGTAACTCAAAATGTTTACAGGTTACCTGTTTAGAAAGTGCCACCTATGGAAATTTTTAAGTATCGTAGTTTTCCACGAGTGTGTGCAATTCTAAAGCATGACACATGTGTTTGATATCTAATTACTCGGCATAACATCATCTTTTAATATTCTGTTTTGTTTTTTTTTTGCATTAAAATTCATTAAAGTGTATTTTTTCCAAAGAAATTGTGTTTGAAAAATTGCTGCGACCGCTATTTTATTCTCTAGGGTCTTTGCTAAAAATATATATATATTTTTAATGTTTGGGGGTTCTGAGTAATTTTTTAGCAATGAAATGATGATTTTTACATGTAGGAGAGAAATGCCAGAATTGGCCCGGATGGGAAGTGGTTAACAGGTCGGTGCTCCCAGACCACCCCTAAATCTCAGCCAAAGCAAAGTGGATGCGATGGGACTTATGGTGCCATATAAATGTAGCAAAGGCACTTTGCAGCAATTTCAGCTGAGAAAGAGGGACTTGGACCGGGAGAGTCTCCAATAGGTACAGCAGTTTGGGGAGGAACCACATTTTGAGGACATTTACCATGCCTAGCCAGGAGATATTATACAGTAAGCATCCCATTGTTTCAGGGATAAATGTATGTCATGAAATAAAGAAGGAAAGTTAGCTTAGTATAATGAGGAGAAGGTGTCACATGAATAACGAGGTATTTGAGGGAACAGGTACACTAGTGATACGAGTAAGCGGATTGTAAGGTGCCCAGAGTTGTGGGAGGAATGTTGATAGAAAGATCCTCGATCTTAGAAGTATTAATCTTATACCCCGGCAGTGTACTCAGGTAGATGATTGACAATTATTGGTAGTTATAATTTATACACAGCATGTTTGTTACAGTGAATGTTTTATTTTATATTCAGAGTGGAAACCTCGGGGATTATAATATTGTTGTTAAAGAAGAGTATAAAGAGGAGGATGAGGAGTATGGAGTGATGGAGGAGTTTTCAGAAGGACACAAGGATATGATGGAGCCACCTAATACCAGGAACCCACCAGAGAGATGTCCCCGTCCTCTGTATTCCCGGGATTCCACACAGGAAGGTCACACCATCCCTCACTGTTACAAGGTTGGTGGGATGGAGTATCTAGAACATGGACTTGTGGAGATGATGCGTGGATTTTACAGATGATTTTTCTCTCATTTTCTTTAGGGTGAAGATCTGATAGATATAAAAGTTGAGGTTAAAGAAGAAGAAGAAGAGAGGTATGTGAGGGATGATCAGCAGTCTTTGGAGGAGGATGGAATAACGGGGATATTTATAGAGAAGGACACTCCTACAGAGATCAGCACAGGTGGGTCATTAACACTAAATACATTCCTCCACCCATACTGCTCACTGATTGGTCCAGAGGGCCCAGGTCTAGCAAGATCTCTGACCCCAATTTTCCCATATGTGCTTGCTCTGATATCTGCTGGCTGTGCTGGGTGGAGGGATATGTCTGTATAGTCTCAGACCCAAGTCACTGAGTGCAGTCTCAGGAGATTGGAGGCAGTGGTGTGGGACCCCTGCAATTTGTCTCAAGTAACATATAAGCTTTCACTGATTACTGAATACCAATATTATGAGGCCTGACCCCCACACTATATACTTTATGTTGTATATTACATACTCCTGACCCCTGCACTATATACTCTATGTTGTACATTACATACTTCTGACCCCTGCACTATATAATCTTTGTTGTACATAATTCCGATACTGTATAGTCCTAACTTTTGTATCCTATATAATAAGTTGTATATTACATAAGCCTTACTTCTTTTGCACTCATTTTCTACCAGCTGGACATTTTATATCTGATGATCTGATTGGAGGACAGACTTTTACATGTTGATAATAATGTGATAACATCCTCAAACTTTGGAACCTTAAACAGAAAGTGATAATGAGGGAGGAGTCAATAACCCAATGATGGTGGTCTTCAGGATCAGTCCAGTCTTCATCTTGGTTGTTCTCCCCCCATCCTCACTCTCTGACCTCTGGTGGGGCTCAGCCCCGCTGTTATTCATGACTAAATCATGGACTAAATAAGGAAGTGCAGAACTTCTTGTGTTGGGAAGATGGCAATGAGTGATAGAGGGGGTGGGCACACTCGTCCTATAATCTTGTTTCCTCACTCTCTGACTAAGGTCCATGAATAAAGAAATGAACTGGTAGGAGATCAGAGGACCCATTTACTAGTTACCTTGAGGGGGAAATTGTAAGATCCTCAGAGACAAGGCTGCCTGGTGTGGGCGGAGTCCTGGTTTAGGGGAACCAATCTGCTCATGTCTAGTAATAATCGTTTTATTTCTATTTTAGTACATGGACGGGAGATGAGGAAAACCTCAGAGGATTGTCTCACTTTGTCTCCAGACTGTAAAGTAGAAGATGAGGACATCACACAGTATAGTCCAGGAGAAAACCCGGCTACCTCAAATGTTCATCCGGCACCACACAGTGTAGATGGAACATCGTATTCCTCTTATCCTGAGGAACCTCAGACTGTGAGGGACGGTGCCGTCCTTCCAACAGATAAGAGGTTGTCCTGTACTGAGTGCGGGAAGTGTTTCCATTTTAAATGCAATCTTGATGTGCACAAAATATCTTGCACAGGTGAGAAGCCATATTCCTGTCCTGAGTGTGGGAAATGTTTTTCAGACAAGTCCAGTCTTTACCCACATCGGAGAATACACACAGGGGAGAAGCCGTATTCCTGTAATGAGTGCAGGAAATGTTTTTCACGAAAGTCCCAATTAATCATTCATCAGAGATCTCACACGGGGGAGAAGCCATATTCCTGTCCTGAGTGTGAAAAATGTTTTTCAGCCAAGTCCGCTCTTTACAAACATCAGAGATCGCACACGGGGCAGGAGCCACTTCCCTGTTCTGAGTGTGGGAAATGTTTTTCACAGATGTCCAGTCTTGCCAGACATCAAAAGTCTCACATGGATGAAAAGACTTATTCCTGTCCTGAGTGTGGGAAATGTTTTCCAACAAAAAGATATTTTGTTATTCATCAGAGATGTCACACGGGGGAAAAGCCATATAACTGTCCTGATTGTGGGAAATGCTTTTCACGGAAGTCCCAACTTCACAAACATCAGCAACTGCACACGGGACTAAAACCATTTTCCTGTTCAGATTGTGGGAAATGTTTTGTACGAAATTCATACCTTGTTATACATCGGAGGTCTCATACAGGGGAGAAGCCGTATTCCTGTTCTCAATGTGGAAAATGTTTTTCACAGAAGTCTGATCTTTCCAAACATCAGAGATCTCACACGGGGGAGAAGCCATATTCCTGTCCTGAGTGTGGGAAATGTTTTTCACAGAAGTCTCATCTTTACAGACATCAGAGATCTCACACGGGGGAGAAGCCACTTTCCTGTCCTGAGTGAGGGAATTGTTCCTCACTGAAGTCCTGTCTTCCTGTACATCAGGGATCCCACACAACCCTCGAGGTGTATTAGTGCCTTGAGTGTGGGAAATATCTTCTATATGAATGTTGCTGGACATCACATCTCTCATGTGGGGAAGAAGCACACCCTGATATACACCTCAGATATACTCCATGGCTGATCTTCATCATGTAAGAAACACTTCATAAGGAGATCAGAGATCACCAAAGACATGGTTGAAGTGTTGTACCGTGTTGGTCATTGATAGCAGTAAAAAAATAAAAATGGAGTCTGTGACGGAACCGCTTGGCACCCCGACTAGGTGCTTCCTTCCGCCATACTGTGCTTCCTGCCCTCCAAACCCTTCCGTGCAGACTGAGAGCTAATACCAGCCCCTTTTACCCCAAACATTGAACACAGACAAGATGCGAGGTAAAATCCAAAGGAATGACTGTTTATTGAAACTCAGACACATACTTCAGACACATACTTCCCCACCCCCCACACACACCTGTACTCAATCAGTGTCCACCATCAAGTGGATATAGGAGGAGTCCCCTGTAGTGCATTTGCACATCTCTCCCAGCAAGGAGTATTGTCTCCAAGGGTTAGAAGGGCTGGATTCATCTCTTTTTCATGGATAGTGTAGGACCCACTGATAATGGGGTACTTTGACGCAGTAGTGGGCTTGAGCACGATATGGCCATATGGTGGGACCAAACCCCCATTTTTATTTATGGGCTCTCTTCAGATTTGGTAGTAATTTCTTTTGCATTTGCGCGCTATTCTTTTTTAATATACCGTACAGGAGGACATCCCCTCCTGATCATATTACCCTAACAATACAAACAAGAATATAATTAACATAACTAAGAACAGCCAACATGGACTACGCTACTCCCCCTCTAGCAACTGATAACTTACAGTGATATACTTAACATGAGCTAATTAACTGGTCACTTAAACCAGCCTAGGTGGAGGGGACAATACTAGCAGACAGACAGAGACAATAGAACAATGAGAGAGATCTACTTACCATAAACACGTGGGAGGCCCCAGTGGTTTGAGCTGATTACATAACATCTACAGTCATTGCGGGTTTGAGGCATAGAGGCCCCAAATATGGATATGGAACCTCCAGTTCCCGGAGTCTGTGTGTTTTGGGGAGACATAAACTTGAATCAGAAACAAGACCACTCCACGGATCCTCCAGGCATACACCTTCCAAAGAGTAGTGTTCCCTTAAATGCCAGGGCCCATAGTCAGTGGGTAAGAGGCTCACTCCCAGTCCTCTCCAAAAGCCTCTGTCCTGGTTAGGTCTGTGACAGAGTCATTACCTTTCATTGGCTGAGTACATTTTGTAGTGTGAGCTTTCAGAAACATTTAGAGGTCTACTTAAAAATACAAAAATAGTTGAATGAGTGTGACCAACATTCACCCAGCCGTGACAAGTTTTAGCAATATTTTATTTCATATGATCATTGGCTCCATCTATTGGCCATAATTCTTTATTGCACTATTGTTACTGATGGAGGTATTTCAGGAAAAATACTGTAATATGGCCACTAGATGGAGCTGGAGATCATAGAAAATAACTGTGGTAATTAAAATACAACCAGAATTTTTAACAGCTGAATAAATGTTTGTCACATTCGTCCAATGAACTTTCTGTAAATAAGGGGAAAAAAAACAAGGGTGGTTAGTGAAAGCAGCGCATATTACACACACTACACATTGTTAGGCACACGGTTAACACTTTGATTGCCCATAGATATTAATCCCTTAACAACCAGTGTCATTAGTACAGTGACAGTATAGTATTATTATTTATGTATTGGTGTCACTAGTGATGTCGGTGTCAGTTAATGCCCCTCCCAGTGAATGTCAGCTAGCGTCAAATTGCCCGCCACACTATAACAGTCCCACTCTAAGTTGCTGATCACCACCATTACCAGTATAACGTCATAGCTGTGTAAATTCCACCATAGTTTGTAAACTATAACTTTCACTCAAACCAATTAATATACACTTCATGGGATTTTTTTTGTTTTTTACCAAAGTCATGTAGCAGAATACAGTTGGACCTAAACTTATGCAGACATTTGAATTTTTTTTAATAATATTTTTTTTTTTATTGGATATATTTTACAATAGAAATATTTTTTTTTTAAATGTTTGATTTTTTGTTTATATAATAAAAATAAACCTAGTTGTGATCGAAGGCCACAAAAAAAGCTTTATTTGTGTAAAAAAAATGATATAAATGTAATTTGTGTACAGTGTTGCATGACCGTGCAATTACCAGTTAAAGTAGCGCACTGCTGAATAGCAAAAAAAAAGCTCTGGTCATGAAGGGGGTAAAACCTTCCGGAGCTTAAGTGGTTAAACCAACCATTCATTTAAAACTAAAAATGTGCATTTGGCCATTTGATGGCGCTAAGTATAATAGAAATTGGTGTCATCACCCGGGCTCGTCGGCCTCCTGCTTCAGGGGGTGTGGCCAGATGGACACGTTTCTACACATATGGTGGACTTGTCCTAAAGTGCGCCCCTTTTGGATGAGGGTACGCTTTTATTTTTTCAGGTACAGCAGCAGCGAGCGAGCAACTGGAGGAGTGTGTGTAGAGGAGAGCGTGGAGGAGAGCCGGGTGACACGTGCGGGGGAGCCGCACTAGGTCACCAGAAGCCGGCGCGAGTGCAGGGGACCGGGACAGAGAGACCGGAACAGAGAGTGGGACCGGGACGTGAAGGACCGGGACTGTAAGCCGCGGCGGTAGACGGCGGAGTGGCGGCTGCGGCGGTGAACGGACACCACACAGTATTGAGGAGGGAGGTTCACGGAAGCAGGGGAGGAGGAGCAGCGGTGACTGGTGAGTATCTCTCTGCAGCTGTGTGACGTGCTTTGGGACCTGTGACTGACGGACTGACAGACCAACCTGTGACTGACTGACCATCCTGTGACTGACTGACCATAGGGATCTGTGACTGACTGACCATAGGGATCTGTGACTGACTGACCTTAGGGATCTGTGACTGACTGACCATAGGGATCTGTGACTGACTGACCATAGGGATCTGTGACTGACTGACCTTGCTTGCGACCGTCAACGACTGACAGACTGCTCTGCGACTGACTGACTGCTCTGCGACTAACAGACTGTTCTGCGACTGACAAGACTGTTCTGCGACTGACAAGACTGTTCTGCAACTGACAAGACTGTTCTGCGACTGACAAGACTGTTCTGCGACCGACAAGACTTTTCTGCGACCGACAAGACTGTTCTGCGACTGACAAGACTGTTCTGCGACTGACAAGACTGTTCTGCGACCGACAAGACTGTTCTGCGACCGACCTACGGCGCTCTTGACTGATCGACCGTGAGTATTTTAGAGACTGGTGAGTATCTTAGCGACTAGTGAGCATTTTGCGACTGGTTAGCATCTTGCGAGGGTTAGCATCTTGCGACTGGTGAGTATATTTGCAACTGGTGTGTATCGGGTGAGTATCTTGCGACTGGTGAGATTCTTTGCGACTGGTGAGTATCTTTGCGACTGGTGAGTATCTTTGCGACTGGTGAGTATCTTGCGACTGGTGAGTATCCTTGCGACTGGTGAGTATCTTTGCGACTGGTGAGTATCCTTGCGACTGGTGAGTATCCTTGCGACTGGAGAGTATCTTTGCAACTGGAGAGTATCCTTGCGACTGGTGAGTATCTTTGCGACTGGTGAGTATCTTTGCAACTGGTGAGTATCTTGCGACTGGTGAGTATCTTGCGTCTGTTGGATCTTTGCGACTGGTGAGTATCGTTGCGACTGGTGAGTATCATTGCGACTGGTGAGTATCGTTGCGACTGGTGAGTATCTTGCAACTGGTGAGTATCTTTGCGTCTGTTGGATCTTTGCGACTGGTGAGTATCTTAGTGACTGGTTAGTATATTAGCGACTGGTGAGTACCACAGGTTTAGTACCAGGGAAGTTAGAGGTAGTGTAGGTTAGGAAGAGCAGTTCGTTAATATATCCCCATAGAGTAGTGGGTAATAATGTCCGACAGGATTGCGGATGCCACTCAGTGCACTTCTTGCTGCATGTATGAGTTCCTTGATGAACCATTCGAGGGCGAATACTGCTGTGCAAGATGTGAGCAACTTGTTGCTCTGGTAGACCAGATCCTGGACCTACAGAACACAGTGGCAACACTGCGTGGCATCAACAACCTGGAAAGGAGCTTGGACATTACCTATCAGGCGCTGGTAGGGGCCAGCATAGAGGAGGGAGGAACAGAGGGTACGCAGCTGGGTGACGGTTAGGAAGGGTAGAGGGAGGAGAGCCAGGGAGGCCAATCCTGAGTTGGTACACCCTAACAAATTTGCCGAGTTGCAGGTTGAGGGGGATATCAGCTCAGGGGTGGCAGAGCTGGAGCATGCACCCTCCCCCAGCTGCCAGGGGAGGGACGGCTCCAGGAAGAAGGGGGGCCGTAACTCAGGAAAGGTTAGACAGGTTGTGGTAGTTGGGGACTCAATTATCAAGAGGACAGAGAGGGCAATCTGTAAAAAAGATCTCGTGAACCGAACAGTTTGTTGTTTACCGGGCGCCCGAGTTCGGCACATCGCAGATCTGGCAGACAGATTGTTGTGCTGGGCTGGGGATGACCCAGCGGTCATGGTGCATGTGGGCACTAATGACAAAGTTAAAGGTAGGTGGAGGATCCTTAAGAACGATTTCAGGGACTTAGGTAATAGATTGAGGAAAAGGACCTCCAAGGTGGTTTTCTCTGAAATACTGCCTGTACCTCGAGCCACACAAGAGAGGCAGAAGGAGATTAGGGAACTTAACAAGTGGCTGAGGAATTGGTGTAGGAAGGAGGGGTTTGGGTTCCTGGAGAACTGGGCTGACTTCTCAGTCGGCTACCGGCTCTTTAGTAAGGATGGGCTGCACCTTAATGGGGACGGTACAGCTCTTTTGGGGAGAAAGATGGCCACCAAGTTGGAGGGGCTTTTAAACTAGGAGACGGGGGGGAGGGCTCAGAAGTAGAGTCAGTCAGGAGGGAGCAGAGGACAGAAGGCAGCTGTAGTGTCAGCAGCGACAGTAGGTCCACAATGTCAATTGGCAGGTCTGTGCGGGAGAACCTCAGACCAAACAGGAATAAACATAACCGCCAATTGCACTTAACTTCCTTAAAAATAAGAGGGGTATATGCTAATGCCAGGAGCCTAGCTAATAAAATGGATGAGTTGGAAATGTTAGTACATGAGGATGACATAGACCTTGTGGGAATGACAGAGACTTGGTTCGACCCCTCACATGACTGGCTGGCCAATATCCAAGGGTATTCGGTGTACCGGAAGGACAGGGTAGGAAAAAGAGGGGGAGGGGTATGTCTCTATGTCAAGAACAATATAAAGGTGATAGAAAGGAGTGACATTACGGATGGGATGAGCATGGATTTAGAATCTGTGTGGGTTGAACTCCATAGGGAAGGAGAAAAGGGGAAAGTAATTGTGGGGGTTTGCTATAGGCCACCTAACCAAGGGGAGGAGGTAGAGCTGGAATTTTTAGCACTAATGGGTAAAGTGGCAAAATTGGGATCAGTCATCGTATTGGGGGACTTCAATTACCCCGACATGGACTGGGAAGAGGGGACTACACACTCACAGAAGGCCCGTCTATTCACGGAAACCTTACTGGATAATTACATTTCACAGTTGGTGGATTCCCCTACCAGAGAAAACGCAGTCCTGGATCTATTGCTCACTAATGACCCAGACCTAATCTCGGAGGTAGGAGTCCAGGACAACCTGGGCTCTAGCGATCACAGGATGATCACATTTAGTATAAATAACAATATAACAAGGCAAGTGGGGAACATAAGAACCCTAAACTTCAGAAGGGCAAACTTTCCAAAATTGTACTCAATGATGGAAAGGGTAAACTGGGACCAAACCCTGGGATCCCTGACCACAGAGGAAAAATGGGAATGCTTTAGGAACATATTAGGCAAAGGCATCTTGCAGTGCATTCCTATGGGAAATAAATTTAGAAGAGACAAAGCCAAACCTGGCTGGCTAAACTGTAGTGTCAAAAAACTTATTAGGGGGAAAAAATTGGCCTTCAAGAAGTATAAATCAGAGGGCACAGTATCGGCTTTCGAGCAATACAAGGAGGCAAATAAGAAAAGTAAACAAGAAATCAAGATGGCTAAAATCAACTTTGAGAGACAAATAGCAGAGGATAGTAAAAAAAACCCAAAGAAATTCTTTAAATATATCAACAGCAAAAAAACTAAGGCAGAGCATATTGCACACATAATTAACAATGATGGGAGGATGGTTACAGAGGACACTGAAAAAGCAACCGTGCTGAATGCTTTTTTCTCGTCAGTCTTTACACAGGAAAAGGAGGGGTACACTGACCATGACTGTATGGTTAGTAGTAATACACAGGACTTGCCACCATGGCTAACAGAGGGGGAAATCAGGGAAAGGCTGGATAAACTTAACACAAACAAATCACCAGGACCGGATGGCATACATCCGAGAGTACTCAAGGAACTCAGTAAAGTTATATCGAGACCACTGTTCCTGATCTTTGCTGACAGTATTAGGACAGGAGATGTACCAGGGGATTGGAAGAAAGCTAACGTGATTCCAATATTCAAAACGGGCCAGAGGCATATCCCGGGAAATTATAGGCCTGTCAGTTTGACATCAGTAGTATGTAAACTTCTGGAGGGGATGATAAGGGACTATATCGTAGAGTTTGCTAAGGACAACAACATCATCAGCAGTAATCAGCACGGGTTTACAAATGGGCGTTCTTGTCAAACCAATCTCCTAACATTCTACGAGGAGGTGAGCTGTGAGCTAGATAGGGGGAGACCAGTGGATGTGGTGTACTTGGATTTCGCTAAGGCGTTTGATACAGTTCCCCACAAGCGCTTAATTTATAAAATAAGGTCTGCAGGTATCGATAGCAGGGTTTGCTCTTGGATACGGAACTGGCTAAAAAGGCGTATCCAAAGGGTAGTAATAAACAGCGCATACTCAGACTGGTCTGAGGTGGTAAGCGGGGTCCCCCAAGGCTCAGTCTTGGGACCAACCTTGTTCAATTTATTCATAAACAACATTGAGGTCGGGATCAGTAGTTCGATATCAGTTTTTGCAGATGACACAAAATTGGGCAGGGCAATAACTTCACAACATGAAGCAGATATCCTACAGAATGACCTGGACAAAATTACGGAGTGGGCAACGACTTGGCAAATGAGGTTTAACGTGGAGAAGTGTAAGGTTTTGCACTTGGGGACTAAAAACACAATACACGTTAGGAGGGGAGCCCTTGGGGGAATCAAAAATGGAGAAGGATCTGGGAGTCTTGGTTGATGATAGATTATGAAACAGCATGCAATGTCAAGCGGCAGCTTCCAAAGCCAACAGAATATTAGCATGCATAAAGAAAGGGATGCATTCCAGAGATAAGACTATAATCCTTCCACTTTATAAAACTCTGGTCCGACCGCATCTGGAGTATTCCGTCCAGTTCTGGTCGCCAGTCCTCAGGAGGGATGTGTTGGAGCTGGAGAGAGTCCAGAGAAGGGCAACTAAACTAATTAGGGGATTGGAGGACCTTGACTATGAAGAGCGTCTACAATCGCTCGATTTATTCTCCCTGGAGAAGAGACGTCTGAGGGGGGACATGATAGCAATTTATAAATATCTTAATGGGGATCCCAGCTTAGAAAAAAAGCTGTTCATTCGAAGGGATTGCATGAGGACTCGAGGGCATACAATGCGATTAGAGGAGAAGCGTTTTAACCTCAGGCAACGCAGGGGGTTCTTTACTGTTAGGGCAACAAGATTGTGGAATTCTCTACCACAAGAGGTGGTTTCTGCGGGTAGTATGGTGGCTTTCAAAAGACTCTTAGACTTACATCTCAAGGATCAGAACATTCAGGGGTATGTGAGATGATTACAGCCACACACACCTACACAGGTTGAACTAGATGGACTATTGTCTTTATTCAACCTCACCTACTATGTAACTATGACATTCAATATTACCAAAGATGGAAATATTACCCTACTGATGTGTAGATTGTGTGGAGAGGAAGGGTCTATCTGTAAATAAATGGCGCCGTCCCCTGGGATAAATTATGAAATAGTTATGTAACCAGGTTGGTAGGCGACTAATAAGGATGGAGGGAGGGAAGGGAAAGGAATGGGACAAGGAGGGAGTAAGTCTACCAAACACAATGTGGGGATTTGAATGTGCCTGTCTATTAATACCAAAGACCAAAAAAGGATAAAAAAGGATAATACATGTTTATTGATTATAACAAACAACAATATATATCAAATCGTATAAATAATACAATATCTGTTTAAAGTAGATCTTGTGGATCTACGCGTTTCGCTCAACAGAGCTTCCTCAGGATCCAAGAGAATATTCTTATCAGATAAATCCATATAAAATCACAATATCTAAAACAAACACTAATAACAAACAATTAGACATTTTTTGATTCCCCTTTGTTTCTCTCTCTTCCGGTACTTAAAAAAAATGTATTTATATATATTTTTTCTCTGTGGTACTATGGATATTTTGGTGTGCATCTCCTTCATATCTCTCACTCGTCTTGTACACATCTTCATTAATGTCATATCATTGTTCACTTACCCCATTGCACCTTTCCTTATTTATTCACACTCGCTTTGGTTGTGTTGGCCCTCACACTCATCTATTTTATTTTTGTGTATCGATAGTCACGTTTACACTTCACTCTGTGTGTCACTTTATATAATTCTAATACCCCTTTCTGGGGTCGTCAGTATTCATATTGCACATACCATTCACTGCTTTTTCTGTCTTTTGTTCCTTATATGTCAGCTGTATTCTATACAGGTTTCTAAACATCATCATACATCACTGATTAAGGAGCAGTGTTTTTGATTTTTTACTAAAAGAGGAAGGACATGTTTCAATGGCTTTTACTTTGTGATCCTCCTCTCCGCCTTCCAATTTTTTGGAATCCCCCCCCCCCCCCCCCCGATGGCCCAATTTAGTCTGATTACTCACACACCCTTTTTTCTTTTTCTTTATTCCTTATTTTTTTCTTTTCCTAATAATTTATATATTTATTTATTTTTGTTATTTATTTATAATTTTTCTTTTTTTTCTTTTCTTTTTATATACTATGTATATTGATTTGTTATTATTGTTTGTTTTAGATATTGTGATTTTTATATGGATTTATCTGATAAGAACATACTCTTGGATCCCGAGGAAGCTCTGTTGAGCGAAACGCGTAGGTCCACAAGATGTACTTTAAACAGATATTGTATTATTTATATGATTTGATATATATTGTTGTTTGTTATAATCAATAAACATGTATTATCCTTTTTTATCCATTTTAGGTCTTTGGTATTAATCCCCATTATCCAGTGTTTGGTAGACTTAACCCCTCCTCGTCTCATTCCTTTCCCTTCCCTCCCTCCATCCTTATTAGTCACCTACCAACCTGGCTACATAACTATTTCATATTTTACCCTACTGAATAAACCAGTGGAAAATGTCCCGGAACACACATGGACATTAATATACTTCATGTTCTTCCCCATGACTAATTAATGCCATTAATGTCTAAACCGCTGGGAACAAAAGTTAGTGCACCCCTAAGTTAAAATGTTCAAATTAGGCCCAGGGTGTCAATATTGTGTGTGGCCACCATTATTTTGCAGCACTGCCTTAACCCTCTTGGGCATGGAGTTCTCCAGACGTTCACAGGTTGTCAGTGGAGTCCTCTTCCACTCCTCCATGACATCACAGAGCTGGTGGATTTTAAAGACCTTGCGCTCCTCCACCTTCCATTTGAGGATGCCCCACAGATCCTCAATAGGGTTTAGGTCTGGAGACATTCTTGGCCAGTCCATCACCTTTACCCTCAGCTTCTTTAGCAAGGCAGTGGTCGTCTTGGAGGTGTGTTTGGGGTCGTTATCAAGTATGAATACTACTAGCCTATGGACCAGTCTCTGAAGGGAGGGGATCATGCTCTGCTTCAGTATGTCACAGTACATGTTGGCATTCATGGTTCCCTCAATGAACTGTAGCTCCACAGTGCCGGCAGCACTCATGCAGCCCCAGACCATGACACTCCCACCACCATGCTTGACTGTAGGCAAGACACACTTGTCTTTGTACTCCTCACCTGGTTGCCACCACACACGCTTCACACCATCTGAACCAAATAAGTTTATCTTGGTCTCATCAGACCACAGGACATGATTCCAGTAATCCATGTCCTTAGTCTGCTTGTCTTCAGCAAACTGTTTGTGGGCTTTCTTGTGCATCATCTTTAGAAGTGGCTTCCTTGTGGGATGAAAGCCATGCAGATCAATTTGATGCAGTGTGTGGCGTATGGTCTGAGCATTGACAGGCTGACCCCCCCACCCCTTCAACCTCTGCAGAAATGCTGGCAGAACTCATATGTTTATTTCCCAAAGACAACCACTGCATATGATGCTGGGCATGTCCACTCAATTTCTTTGGTCAATCATGGTGAGGCCTGTTCTGAGTGGAACCTGTCCTGTTAAACCGCTGTATGGTCTTGGCCACCGTGCTGCAGCTCAGTTTCAATGTCTTGGCAATCTTCTTATAGCCTGGGCCATCTATTTGTAGAGCAACAATTCTTTTTTTCAGATCCTCAGAGAGTTCTTTGCCATGAGGTGCCATGTCGAACTTCCAGTGACTAGTATGAGAGAGTGAGAGCGATAACACCAAATTTAACACACCTGCTCCCCATTCACACCTGAAACCTTGTAACAAATGGCTAATTGGGCCTAATTTGGACATTGTCACTTAGACATTAATGGCTGTGTGTTGAGTTATTTTGAGGGGACAGCAAATTTACACTGTTATACAAGCTGTACACTCACTACTTTACATTGTAGCAAAGCATCATTTCTTCAGTGTTGTCACATGAAAAGATATAATAAAATACTTACAAAAATGTGAGGGGTGTACTAGCTTTTGTGAGATATTGTATATTTTATCTTGTACCTAGAATCATCAGGACAGATCCCTGTATAGACAACACATTTTGGTCCGATTTTTTTCCCCCCGTGTCTGCCCCAGGTCGGGTTAATTTGTTGGGGGTTGGAAGGAAGGCCGTGTGCTAGTAAGCCATGTTTGTATTTATTATGATGTACATAAATACAGATTATGTTCTATGTTTATGAAACACTAATATTGAGTCTGTTAATTTTAAGAGAAAACTGTCTGTACATCTTCATAGTCCTGAAGAATCCTTGTGTGAAACGCGTTGACGAGTGAACAGAAAAATATGGAGAAATATGATCTGAAGCAAACACAGTGATGTGCCTCCATTCCTAATGGTTAATGCAAACAGAAAACTGAGGTCGTGGGACTTTAAATGAGGCAGGTCACCAACTAAGATATATAAAAATAGAATCTGAACGTAGTCATTTATTATACATACAGTAATTGATACAAATGTTAACATCAGTAACAAATTTGATGCAGACATGTATACAAAAAAAGCTGACAACAAAAAAAATCCATATAGTAAGGACATTATTATAATAGTAATAAGATATATTCAGTAAAGAAGTACATGGCCGTCACTAAATGTTACATCTAAGTGAAGAGAGGAAATATCTATACCTACACGAACCTTATGATATATACCAACTTATTCTTATATATGTATGATGTACATGAGTGAAATTAGTAGGAAACATTGAACGCTCCTGAAGATGTTGGATTACGAAACGCGTACAGTGCCGTCGCAGCACTTCCGGTTCCGCCATTCGCATGGAACGCATTGCGTTCCAAAGGCTTACACTACGCTTGTTTTACAAAGGATTATTGTGAGTACCCTACTATTTGTTTTATGCAATAAAATAGTTATAGCAGTATCACACTATTGGCCTCTTTCTTCCATCTACCCATACCTGTCCCACTATACCTGGCTGATTTCGGCGTATACACGTATATGAGAGCGGACCACGCTGACGTCTGGGCCTACCTGTAGGAACCATAACAGAGCCCTACTGGGCACTTCAGTTATACCCCCACCTCAAGCCCCCGGAGAGGAACAGGATCCAAAAGAGGAATACCTGCCATATTTATATACCCGCTCTATACCCCTGTGTGGGGTGGGTATTTCTTGTGAGTGGGCTACCTTCCCTAGGGGTCACCGAGCACCTCACCCACCACAGGGTTGTATCCAGCATCTATTATATGAAGATTCTTTGTCACATATATGGACTAAATATGTTACTTTAATTTCACCTTATTGCTGGACCACCAGCTTGTCTTGTCACTTAGTTATTTTGTTTTATACACTTATTGTATACAGCACTTTACATGTGCTTCCACCAAGTCACCTTTTCATCACCCACCTAATAACCACTGGTCACTTTATTTATTTAAATTCTGCCATTTGTTTATAGTTTGCCCCTTAACTGACTCAGTCTCTATATTTATATATTTTTTTATATATTTATATTTGTATGCACAAGCCACTTTATTTCATTTGTTGACACTTTTTATGTGAGATATTATCCACTGTAATTGCGTTTTTATATGCTCATTTTCATTCATTTAATTATTTATTTATCCACCTGTTGTGCATACATTCACACACTCCTCTTTGTGCATACCTACCCTTTTAACATTTAATTATTTATTCTCCTCATTTTGCATATATCTACACACTTTCCTGTCTAAACTTTTACACTACCTATAGAGGGCAGCGCCATTCCCTTACCTTGATCTCAAACAGAAAACAGAGGTTGTGGGACTTTAAATGAGGCAGGTCACCAACTAAGATATACAAAAATAGAATCTGAACGTAGTCATTTATTATACATACAGTAATTGATACAAATGTTGACATCAGTAACAAATATGATGCAGACATGTATACAAAAAAAGCTGAGACAAAGAAATCCATATAGTAAAGGAGATTGTTATAATAGTAATAAGATATATTCAGTAAAAAAAGTACATGGTCGTCACTAAATGTTACATCTAAGTGAAGAGAGGAAATATCTATACCTACACGAACCTTATGATATATACCAACTTATCCTTATATATGTATGATGTACATGAGTGAAATTAGTAGGAGACATTGATCTCCTGTGTACGAGTTGAGCTCAGTTTGGGGCCAGTTTCCTCATTTTATTGAGATCTGGTTTTAGATAAATCAATAAATGTTATTTTAGGATAAATCCATGTAGTTGTCATCTGTCTCATGCTGCGCCCTTAAAGTCCACACATATGACAGTGGTTCCTTGTGAACATCTGTAGGTTCCCATTTCTCTGAACAGATAGGATGTTGGGACTCTTAAGATAGCTCTGTTTTTTCTTCTATCCAAGTTCTCCAAATAAAACATAAAAACACATCCCCTAGACTGGTCATTGGAGACAACGAGCGGAAGAGTGTGTGCACCTGGCTGTGTGAAAATACCCTGTATCTGGCTGTGGAGTAATCAGTGGGAGGCCCAGGCAAACCAATATCCAAGCGGCCCCTGCGTGGGTACCGCTATGCAGAAAGCAAACCTTGCTTCAACAAACAGTTCTCTCCTCAGGACAGAAAAGAAGAGAAAGGTAGGCGACTGCACCAAACTTTGATAAGATGCTGCAATGCACATCGATCACCCAGAGAGCAGAGTCCTCTCCATATGTTTTCCTTTTGGTTACTCCCTAGCAGCTCGCATGCTAAGGACAGCTCCTGTCCCAGCGGAAGCCCATTTGGGAGAAACGCGTAGGATTTGAGGAGAGCCGCGCCGTCATTATCCTTTGTACGGTCCACACTGCATGCGGCCGTACCGGCTTGAATCCATGCTTTTTTTTTCGACTATATGTAAGTGCATTTTCAATATATTTTTATGTGTTTTGAAGATAATGCACTATTAGTTTGCCTCCTCTTTTCCAACCCCTTTTTTTAGTGGCTTCGGGTGTGAAACTAAGGAGAAGAGTGATCCTCCCAATTGTTCTTCTGGAGGCTGGATGGGAACTACTTTATAGGCGAGAAACCAACACGTTTCTGAGCTCAACATATGTTATCTCTGGTAAGGAGCCATACATTATTATTTTCCCCACGAGCACGAGGTGTGTGGTGAGGATGGGAAGATATACTGTGAGGAATTAACCCTAGAGTCACCTTTAATGTTGCTTGCTAGCAGTTTCTTTCTGGCTTCCTATATTTTTTTAATCCATCACTTGCTGGCCACGGAGTGCACTAAAGGGGACTTTGTACCCAGGAGCAGCGTGGGGACCAGCTGCATTGCCTTAAGTCCTGGAAAGAGAAATTTAACCTCTTTACAAGCCCGAATGATCCCCCTACTGTAAGGTTAGAGGGGATCCAACATATCTGGTGAGCCTTCTGATAAACCCCCCTGAGCACTGTGGTGACCCCTTATGAACATTCTTACCACCATTGCCTCCTTGTTTCGGTTTGGAATAGTAACATTGGGAACATTGGACTTACCTTTTATTTCCATATGCATGGTGTACATTCCATATGGATTGATCAACTGTGGACACTATTTAAATATTTTTTATTTCCTATTTGTATTATTTATTATATTTTTGGATTTATATCTTTAATAGCTGGTTGTAATAGGTTTGTTATAATTGCACCCAGTTGGTTGTTTGCACGATTTTGAGGTGTTATCATATACACATATTTAATATATTTACAGATATTGCAAGCGCACTAAACGTGGGAGGTTATTCTACTATACCCCCTCTCTTCTTTATAGAATAGTTCCAATAGGTAGGAAAACGTCATACAAAAATGGTCCTATAAGTGAGGAGGAGAAGAAAGGAACGCAGCCTTTGGCTTATCCTGAACATTTATGAGGGAGGGGTCTTATGGGGGAGGAACGAGGGCAGGGCAACCCAAGCGTATTCTACCATGGACATATGTCAGGAAAGCACATTATGGCCACTAGATGGAGCTGACCATTATAGGAAATCCCAATTCACCATGACTGGGGGAATGCGGGTCACATTTCATCAACACATTTATAACAACCAGATCTGTAAGTGTTTGTGAAATCTTCCCACACAAAATGAACTCAGCCAATGAAAGGTAAGAAATTTTTATTTTTCTCCTGCTATCGGCCAACACGGGACAACACTTCATCCATGTCTTTGGTGATCTCTGATCTCCTTATGAAGTGTTTCTTACATGATGAAGATCAGCCATGGAGTACAGTGGTGATTGAACGTTTGGGCACCCCTGGTAAAAAGTTGTATTAATGTGCATAAAGAAGCCAAGGAAAGATGGAAAAATCTCCAAAAGGCATCAAATTACAGATTAGACATTCTTATAATATGTCAACAAAAGTTAGATTTTATTTCCATCATTTACGCTTTCACATTCTGCAGGGTGCCCAAACTTTTGCAGACACCATTTTTTTGTTTTCTGTAATTTTGAAAGTGTCAATGATGGAAATAAAATCTAACTTTTATTGACATATTATAAGAATGTCTAATCTGTAATTTGATGCCTTTTGGAGATTTTTCCATCTTTCCTTGGCTTCTTTATTGCACATTAATACAAATTTTTACCTGGGGTGCCCAAACTTTCGATCACCACTGTATATCTGAGGTGTATATCAGGGTGTGCTTCTTCCCCACATGTCCACCAACATTCATATAGAAGATATTTCCTGCACTCAGTGCACTAATACACCTCGAGGGTTGTGTGGGACCCCTGATGTACAGGAAGACAGGACTTCAGTGAGGAAAAATTCCCTCACTCACGACAGGAAAGTGGCTTCTCTCCCGTGTGAGATCTCTGATGCTTGGAAAGAGTGGACTTCTGTGGAAAACATTTCAAGCACTCAGGACAGGAATACGGCTTCTCCCCAGTGTGCGATCTCCGATGCATGGAAAGACTGGACTTCGCTGAATAACATTTCCCGCACTCAGGACAGGAATACGGCTTCTCACCAGTGTGCAATTTCTGATGTCTGTAAAGATCAGACTTCATTGAAAAACATTTCCTGCACTCAGGACAGGAATACGGCTTCTCACCAGTGTGAAATTTCTGATGTCTGTAAAGATCGGACTTCATTGAAAAACATTTCCCACACTCAGAACAGGAATACGGCTTCTCACCAGTGTGCAATTTCTGATGTTTGGAAAGATTGGACTTCTCTGAAAAACATTTCCCACACTCAGGACAGGAATAAGACTTCTCACCTGTGTGCAATCTCTGATGCTTGGAAAGAGTGGACTTCTCTGAAAAACATTTCCCGCACTCAGGACAGGAATACGGCTTCTCCCCCGTGTGAGATCTCTGATGTGTGGAAAGAGTGGACTTCTGTGCAAAACATTTTCCGCACTCAGGACAGGAATACGGCTTCTCACCAGTGTGCAATCTCTGATGTTCGTAAAGACCAGACTTCACTGAAAAACATTTCCCACACTCAGAACAGGAATACGGCTTTTCCCCCCTGTGAAATCTCTGATGCATGGAAAGAGTGGACTTCTCTGAAAAACATTTCCCACACTCAGAACAGGAATACGGCTTCTCACCAGTGTGCGATCTCTGATGCCTGGAAAGAGTGGACTTCTCTGAAAAACATTTCCCACACTCAGAACAAGAATATGGCTTTTCACCCGTGTGCCATCTCTGATGTGTGGAAAGATTGGACTTCTCTGAAAAACATTTCCCGCACTCAGGACAACAATAGAGCTTCTCACCAGTGTGCAATTTCTGATGTCTGGAAAGAGCGGACTTCCGTGAAAAACATTTCCTGCACTCAGGACAGGAATATGGCTTCTCTCCAGTGTGCAATTTCTGATGTCTGGAAAGAGCGGACTTCCGTGAAAAACATTTCCTGCACTCAGGACAGGAATATGGCTTCTCTCCAGTGTGCAATTTCTGATGTTTGCAACAATCAGACTTCAATGGAAAACATTTCCCGCACTCAGGACAGGAATATGGATTCTCACCGGTGTGAGATCTTTTATGCACATTAAGCTTGTATTTAAAACGGAAACACTTCCCGCACTCAGTACAGGAGAACCTCTTATCTGTTTTAAGGACGGCACCGTCCCTCACAGTCTGAGGCTCCTCAGGATAAGAGGAATATGATGGTCCGGCACTGTCCCTCACAGTCTGAGGTTCTTCAGGATAAGAGGAATACGATGGTCCGGCACCGTCCCTCACAGTCTGAGGTTCCTCAGGATAAGAGGAATACGATGGTCCATCTACACTGTGTGGTCCCGGATGGACATTTGAGGTAGCCAGGTTTTCTTCTGGACTATACTGTGTTATGTCCTCATCTTCTACTTTACCGTCTGGAGACAAAGTGAGACAATCCTCTGAGGTTTTCCTCATCTCCCGTCTATCTAAAATAGAAATACAAAGATTATTACTAGACATCAGCAGATTGGTTCCCCTAAACCAGGACTCTGCCCACATCAGGCAGCTTTGTCTCTGAGGATCTTACAATTCCCCCCTCAAGGTAACTAGTAAATGGGTCCTCTGATCTCCTACCAGTTAATTTCTTTATTCATGGATCTTAGTCAGAGAGCGAGGAAACAACAAGAACTGTCTTTTATAGGAGTGATAGTGATGAGGGGATTATAGGACGAGTGTTCCCTCCCCCTCTATCACTCACTGCCATCTTCCTAACACAAGAAGTCCTGCACTTCCTTATTTAGTCCATTATTTAGTCATGAATAACAGCGGGGCTGAGCCCCACCAGAGGTCAGAGAGTGAAAATGGGGGGAGAACAACCAAGATGAAGACTGGACTGATCCTGAAGACCACCATCATTGGGTTACTGACTCCTCCCTCATTATCACTTTCTGTTTAAGGTCCCAAAGTTTGAGGATGTTATCACATTATTATCAACATGTAAAAGTCTGTCCTCCAATCAAACCATCATATATAAAATGGGTGTAACAAAAGAGAATCCATATTATGTGTATATATAGCAGTGGGTAGAGGGGAGAGAGCAGAAGTCTGTAATGAACAACAGAGTATATAGTACAGGGGTCAGAACTCATAATTTTTGTGTTCAGTAATCAGTTGCAGAGGTCCCACACCGCTGCCTCCCATCTCCCGGGGCTGCACTCAGTGACTTGGGTGTGAGACTATACAGGCATATCCCTCCACCCGACACAGCCAGCAAATAACAGAGCAAGTAACCCCGGGAGAATTACTGCCAGCTGAACCCCAGAATCTCCATAAATCCAGTCTAGAGACATAAATTGTGTCTGCAGCACAGAGAAGGAAGATTATCCGAGAGAAATACAGGAATACAGGACGGGGAACACAGCTCAGGAAAGTGACCAGGGTATTACAGGCTGATTTCACCCAGTCCCCGCCCTACTCTGGACCAATCAGTGAGCAGTATGGGTTGAAGAATGTATTTAGTGTTAATGGCCCACCTGTGCTGATCTCTGTAGGAGTGTCCTCCTCTATAAATGTCCCCGTTATTCCATCCTCCTCCATAGACTGCTGATCATCCCTCACATACGTCTCTTCTTCTTCTGCTTTAACCTCAAATTCTATATCGATTGGATCTCCACTCTAAACAAAGAAAATGAGAGAGAATATCATCTGTAGGTTATAAGCTTATTATTGTGATTATATATATATACATACACACACATATATACATACATACATACACACACACAAACCCAATTCCAAAAAAGTTGGGACACTGTACAAATTGTGAGTAAAAAAGGAATGGACTCATTTACAAATCTCATAAACTTATATTTTATTCACGATATAATATAGATAACATATCAAATGTTGAAAGTGAGACATTTTGAAATGTCATGCCAAATATTGGCTCATTTTGGATTTCATGAGAGCTACACATTCCAAAAAAGTTGGGACAGGTAGCAATAAGAGGCCGGGAAAGGTAAATGTACATATAAGGAACACCTGGAGGACCAATTTGCAACTTATTAGTAGAGATGGCCTTGCGGTTCGCCCGGCGGTGGATTCGCGGCAAATTTTGCTTGTTCACAAATACGCAAAAAGTCAGACTTTTGCCGATGTTCACGAAGATGTCCGCGCCGCCATTTTCTTTTTCTTTCAGAAGAACTTTGACCCGTGACACAGCCGTCAGGTGGAATGGGACATCCAATTAAAACATTTTAGCACATGGACAGTCCCCCTACCCTATAAATAGACCTGAGCTGTTGGCCATTTCACATTCTGCTTTTTGCCAGCATATAGAGAGGTCTGCTGTATGCATCAGGGAGAGATTGCCAGACACAAATAGCTCTGTTAAGATCCATAAAAGTCCTTTTCAGTGCTGGTATTTCGGTATAGCTCTACTAGTATCTTTTCAGGTTAGGGACATGTATCCAGTTGGTGCTTTAGGGGCAGTTAGAGATCGGCAACAGTCACACAAATCGTTCTGTTAATGTCCACAAAAGTAATTTAAAGGGCTGCAATTTTTTTGGTATTGCTGTGCAGTGCACTATATAGGGGGGGGGGGGGGGGTAATCCACAGTATAATATACTTTGTAGAAAGCATATTATAGTGGATTAGTAGTAGTATTGTGCACTATGCAGCATTGTGACAGGTGTGGTGACTGAGCGTTGCTGCAGCAATACTACAAACAGTGCCAAACTCCGTGGCCAATTTTTTGAACAACTGGTGTGATAGACCAGTGGCCCCCCAATACCACATATTGAAGTGGGGTGTTATTTAACAGTATACTTTTCTAAGAGAGTATTTTAGTCCTGCAAAAATGTGGCTTCTCGCTGTGTTATCTGTGCTACACACAGTGACAACAGTTACTGGCCAATTATTTGTAGAACTGTTGTAATAAATCTGTGGCCCCCAATACCACAGATTGAAGCGGGGTGTTATCTGAGTATACTTTCATAAGTGTATTTGTGTCCTGTAACAATATTGCCTCTTTTACTGGGTTAACTCTGATACACACAGTGCCAAACTCCCTGGCCAATCTTTTGAACAACTGGAGTGATAAACCAGTGGCCCCCCAATACCACATATTGAAGTGGGGTGTTATCTGAGTATACTTTCATAAGTGTATTTGTGTTCTGCAACAATATTTCCTCTTTTGCTGAGTTAAGTCTGATACACACTGAGGGCAGAGAAAAGGCGGAAGTGTTAAATCATTTCTTCTCTTCAGTCTTCACAAAAGAATCGGGGGGCTACACGAACCTAGCTTGTAAGGCCGAACTAAATAACACACCTCAGGTAGTGCCGCCATGGCTAACAGAAGATAGACTTAGAACTAAACTAGAGAAACTTAACATAAATAAATCACCGGGACCGGATGGCTTGCACCCGAGGGTTCTTAAAGAGCTCAGCCAGGTGATTGCCAGACCATTATTCTTGATCTTTAAGGATAGTTTACAGATGGGTATGGTGCCAGCTGATTGGAAAAAAGCCAACGTGGTACCGATATTTAAAAAGGGGCCAAGGTATATCCCGGGGAACTATAGGCCGGTCAGCCTAACATCTGTAGTCTGCAAGATTTTGGAGGGGATGTTAAGGGACAGCATACAAGTCTTTAGTAATGAAAACAGTATAATAAGTAGTAATCAGCACGGATTTATGAAAAATCGTTCTTGCCAAACTAATCTATTAACCTTCTATGATGAAGTGAGCTGCCACCTAGATAAGGGAAAGCCTGTGGATGTGGTGTATCTGGACTTTGCAAAGGCTTTTGACACCGTTCCCCACAAACGCTTACTGTACAGACTAAGGAAGGTAGGTATGGACAATAAGGTGAGTACCTGGATAGAGAACTGGCTCCAGGGGAGAGTCCAGAGGGTGATGATTAATGGGGAGTACTCAGAGTTGGGCGGGTGTGGAAAGTGGGGTCCCCCAGGGTTCGGTCCTGGGACCAATCCTGTTTAATTTATTCATAAATGATCTAGAGGAGGGGATATCTAGTACAATCTCAGTATTTGCAGATGATACTAAACTAGGCATGCCAATATCTTCTATGCAGGATGTAGAAACCTTACAAGCGGACCTGAACAAAATAACGGGGTGGGCAACTACATGGCAGATGAGGTTTAATGTTGATAAATGTAAAGTAATGCACTTGGGGGCCAAAAACCAGAAAGCAAGCTACTCACTAGGGGGGGGGGGGAACCTCTGGGTGAGTCTAGGATGGAAAAGGACTTGGGGGTACTGGTAGACAACAGGCTTGGCAGTGGCATGCAATGCCAAGCCGCTGCAAGCAAAGCCAACAGAATACTGGGATGTATAAAAAAGGGGATTCACTCCAGAAATAAAGAGATTATTCTCCCGCTCTACAAGACTCTGGTCCGGCCACATCTGGAGTATGCTGTCCAGTTCTGGGCACCGGTCCTCAGGAAGGATGTGCTGGAACTGGAAAGAGTCCAGAGAAGGGCAACAAAAATAATTAGGGGAATAGAGGACATCAGCTATGAGGAGAGGCTACAGGCACTGAACTTATTCTCTCTGGAGAAGAGAAGATTGAGGGGGGATATGATATCAATGTACAAATACTGTACTGGCGAACCTAGCATAAGGAACAAACTATTCAGAGTAAGGGAATACAATCATACACGTGGCCACTCACTAAAACTAGAGGAAAGGCGGTTTAACCTTAAAATGCGTAGGGTGTTCTTTACTGTGAGAGCGGTAAGGATGTGGAATTCTCTTCCACAAACAGTCGTATCAGCAGGGAGCATTGATAGTTGGATGGACTGTTGTCTTTTTTCAACCTCACTAACTATGTAACTATGTAACACACAGTGCCAAACTCCCTGGCCAATTTTTTGAACAACTGGTGTGATAAACCAGTGGCCCCCAATACCACATATTTAAGTGGGGTGTTATCTGAGTATACTTTCATAAGTGTATTTGTGTCCTGCAACAATATTGCCTCTTTTGCGGAGTTAAGTCTGATACACACAGTGCCAAACAGTGTTGCCATCTGCAGCCTTTGCAGTCAACGCATAAGTCGCGGAAAGCCCAACACTCACCTTGGGACAATCGCCTTAAGAAGGCACCTAAACTCCCAACACCGAGTCCAGTGGGAGCAACACAGTCAGAAGTTGAACCCACAAAGCCACACTCCAGGCTCTCACCGTTCAGCCCCTTCTCCTCACATTTGCCCTCCACTCCACCTTCCATGATGCCGTTGTCACGTTGTTCTGGAAAAAGGCAGGCTTCTGTGGTCCAAATGTTGGAGCGGAAAAAAAATGATGACGCCGGATAACCCTCTTGCCCAACATTTGACTGCTGGCTTGTCGGAACTGATAGCCCACCAACTACTGCCATATCAACTGGTGGACTCTGAGGCTATTCGTAAATTTGTGGCCATTGGAACACCACAATGGAAGGTCCCAGGCAGGAAATATTTCTCGCAAAAGGGCATTTCAGAGCTGTATGGCCATGTTAAGCGGCAAGTGAATATATCTCTGGCACACAGTGTTGGTGCCAAGATACATCTGACCACAGACACATGGTCTAGCAAACACGGGCAGGGAAGGTATATCACTTTTACTGCCCACTGGGTGAACCTTCTGACGGCCGTTAAGCATGTAACCCGTGGCATCCGTGTAGATTAAGTTGTACTGCCACGGATTGCAAGCAGGCCTGCCTTTTCTTCTCCTCCTCCATCATCCTCCCTCTCCTCCTCGGCTGACTCCTCCTCTTCCGCTGCTACCGTCTCTTCTCCTGCACCGCCCAAGATCCCCAGAACCTATTCCACATGCCAGGTGAGACCTTGCTATGCTGTGCTGCGTCTGTTGTGCCTGGAAGCCAAGAGCCACACTGGTCCTGCACTCCTTTCAGCTTTGCCTTCACATGCAGATCAGTGGCTGACACCGCTCAATTTGACAGTTGGTAAAGTGGTGTGCAACAACGGTGCCAATCTGCTGAGTGCGCTGAAACAGGACAAAATAACACACGTGCCATGCATGGCACACATCCTGAACTTGGTGGTGCAGCGATTCGTTGGCAAATACCCTGGGGTCCAGGACGTCTTGCGGCAGGCCAGGAAAATCTCGGGCCATTTCCGAAGATCTTACACAGCCATGGCTCGCCTTGCTGACATTCAGCGGTGACACAACCTGCCCGTCAGGCGTCTCATTTGTGACTGCCCAATGCGATGGAACTCAACGTTGCATATGCTTGATAGGCTGTTCCAGCAGAAACATGCAGTTAACGACTACCTGTAAAAACTCTGCGGCAGGACAGGTTCTGGGGAACTTGGGTTTTTTTCACCTCGCCAGTGGCTGCTCATGCGGGAGGCATGCAGACTTCTGCGACCATTCAATGAGATCACCAAACTGGTCAGTCACGGCCAGGGCGCCGTAAGTGACATCATACCTTACGCCTTCTTTCTGGAGCGTGCATTGCGTTGTGTCATTGATCAAGCCGTCGAGAAGCAGGAGCAGGAAGATGAGGAAGTCGCAATGTTGGATGAATTCCCAGTGGGTGCTACTCCATCTGAGACAAATCAACAGCAGGAGTCTGAAGAGGAGTCAGAGGATGATGGTGCTGGGGGGGGGGGGGGGATGAGGAGGAGCAAGAAGAGCATGCTTTAAACCTTTCTGGGATCCCTGGTGTTATCCGTGGATGGGGGGAGGAGAACGAGGACGACATTATCCTGGATGATGAGCTGGAAGCAGGCCACTACACCGCTTCCAGTTTAGTGTGAATGGGAGCCTTCATGCTCCAGTGTTTTAAGGGGGACCCCCGTATAAAATGCATAAAGGCCAAGGACCAGTACTGGGTGGCAACATGCTTAGACCCCCAGTACAAACATAAAATGGCAGAAATGTTACCACAATCACAGAGGGCGGTCAAAATGCAGCACTTCCAGGCCTTGCTGTGGGAAATGCTGCATTCTGCTTTTGCGTGCGCTGACAGAGGAATTTCCAGTCACAGAGAGACAGTTGTGGGTAGCAATCCAACAGCACCTGAAAGAAGAGGGCGGTTTGAAGATGTCTTGGTCACTTCAGATATGAGATCCTTCTTTCAGCTGAACCATTGACAGCTGTACTCCGGATCCAGCAACAAGGAACGCCTAGACCGACAGGTGTCCGACTACATCGGGTTAACGGCCGATGTGGACGCTCTGAGGAGTGATGAACCCCTGGACTACTGGGTGGGCAGGCTTGACCTCTGGCCAGAGCTTGCACAATTTGCAATGGAAATGTTGGCTTGCCCCCCGTCCAGTGTCCTGTCCGAAAGGACGTTCAGCGCAGCAGGGGGGGATCGTGACCGATAAGTGCACTCGCCTAGCTCATGACAGTGTAGACTACCTCACATTTATAAAAATGAATGAGGCATGGATCTCTGAGGATTTCAACACATGTGACCAGTAGACCATGTTTCATTGAAATTCCTCATGCCAGGCCACAAATATCCGCCAGACCGCCATCCACCCACAGAAATTTCTGGTCCTTGGCTTCGCTACATACAGCGGCATTTCATATCCATTGAATGGCAAATTTTTGGGGCCTTTTAGGGCTGACAATTATTTTTTCTGTGAATGCCTAATGTACCTCCAGCCATCAAATACTACGTTCTTTGCTGTCAGTTAAACCCATGTGGGCTAATTTTTGGGGCCTATGCAGGCCGACACTTACTTCTGTGTCCTGTGACTGCCTAATGTACCTCTAGCCATCAAATACACTACGTTCTTTGCGGTCAGTAAAACCCATGTGGGCTAATTTATGAGGCCTAGACACTTACTTCTGTATACTGTGAATGCCTAATGTACCTCCAGCCATCAAATACTACGTTCTTTGCTGTCAGTTAAACCCATGTGAGCTAATTTTTGGGGCCTATACAGGCCGACACTTACTTCGGTCTACTGTGAATGCCTAATGTACCTCTAGCCATCAAATGCACTACGTTCCTTGCTGTCAAGTTAAACCCATGTGGGCTAATTTTTGGAGCCTATACAGGCCGACACTTACTTCGGTCTACTGCGAATACCTAATGTACCTCTAGCCATCAAATACACTACGTTCCTTGCTGTCAAGTTAAACCCATGTGGGCTAATTTTTGGGGCCTATACAGGCCGACACTTACTTCTGTATATTGTGTGAATGCCTAATGTACCTCTAGCCATCAAATACACTACGTTCTTAGCTGTCAGGTAAACCCATGTGGGCTAATTTTTGGGGCCTATACAGGCCAACACTTACTTCTGTATCCTGTGTGAATGCCTAATGTACCTCCAGCCACCAAATACTACATTCTTAGCTGTCAGTTAAACCCATGTGGGCTAGTTTTTGGGGCCTATACAGGCCGACACTTACTTCTGTATCCTGTGAATGCCTAATGTACCTTCAGCCACAGAATACAACGTTCTTAGCTGTCAGGTAAACCCATGTGGGCTAATTTTTGGGGCCTATACAGGCCGACACTTACTTCTGTATACTGTGAATGCCTAATGTGCCTCTAGCCATCAAATACACTATGTTCTTAGCTGTCAGGTAAACCCATGTGGGCTAATTCTTGGGGCCTGGAATGGGCGAATCTTACTTCTGTATCCTGTGATTGCCTAATGGACCTTCAGCCACAGAATACTACGTTCTTAGCTGTCAGGTAAACACATGTGGGCTAATTGTTGGGGCCTGGAATTATCCTGTGAATGCCTAATTTTTCAGACTGGAAATGAAAAAACAATGGGTCTGTAAAGGTTCCGCCAAATTTTGGAATGGATGCGGACCCATTTTACAGATGTGTGAATGGACCCTATATGTATTAGACATGTATTTACCGGCTGCTGTCAGTTCTGGCTGATTTATAAAAAAAAAAAAAAAAAAAATTTAGGGCAACTTTTTCGATTACAATACTTCTGTTATGACATTGTCCATGTGCTGGGTCTATTTGTGCACAGCTAGTATGTCTTTTGTGGCTGCAAATATGACCTAAAGGTTTTTAAAGTTCGCCTCCCATTAAAGTCAATAGGGCCCGCCGCAAACTTGTGGTTCGCGGACTTTTGAGAAAATTTGCGGCTGACGTTCGCGAACCGCCCCGGCCGATGTTCGTCCATCACTACTTATTAGGTCAATTGGCAACATGATTGGGTATAAAAAGAGCCTCTCAAGAGTGGCAGTGTCTCTCAGAAGTCAAGATGGGCAGAGGATCACCAATTCCCCCAATGCTGCAGCGAAAAATAGTGGAGCAATATCAGAAAGGAGTTTCTCAGAGAAAAAATTCAAAGAATATAGCAATAATAAAAATAATAAACATAGTCCTTGAAAAGTGCTCGGTGCAAACTTTAAGTTCCAGCAGCAAATACAATTGGACTTGATGTGAAATGCCTTCACCAATCACCATACACCCAGTGCTCGGATAAAATACTTCTTACCAAAAGAAGTTGACCCCTTAATTATAGGGGGTCATGATTGCAATGTATCTCCACAAGAGCTCCAAAATCTCCTATTACAGTCTTCACATCCAGTGTGTGATAAGCCAGAAGTAAACAGATGACTCCGAGACTCCGGACTTTGCTATAGTCATGCAGCTGTCCTCAGGTGCTGCCCTGTACACGGCCCGCTGCAGCACTGCTCTGGGATCACACACAAGCCCCGCCCACTAGCCCAATGCTGCTCCACACTGGCAGGCAGCCCTCCTCTCCTCTCCTCAGGCTGCTCCTCTCTGCTATCCCCTTGCAGAGAGGAGCAGCCTGAGGAGAGGAGAGGAGGGCTGCCTGCCAGTGTGGAGCAGCATTGGGCTAGTGGGCGGGGCTTGTGTGTGATCCCAGAGCAGTGCTGCAGCGGGCCGTGTACAGGGCAGCACCTGAGGACAGCTGCATGACTATAGCAAAGTCCGGAGTCTCGGAGTCATCTGTTTACTTCTGGCTTATCACACACTGGATGTGAAGACTGTAATAGGAGATTTTGGAGCTCTTGTGGAGATACATTGCGATCATGACCCCCTATAATTAAGGGGTCAACTTCTTTTGGTAAGAAGTATTTTATCCGAGCACTGGGTGTATGGTGATTGGTGAAGGCATTTCACATCAAGTCCATTTGTATTTGCTGCTGGAACTTAAAGTTTGCACCGAGCACTTTTCAAGGACTATGTTTATTATTTTTATTATTGCTATATTCATTGGAATATTCACCTTTAAATAATTGGTTCATATGTTTATGTTATTTATGCATTAGCACTTTATTGTGAGTATACTGCTGAGCGCAATAACCCACATTCACTATCACATATTGCGTTTTCACGTTTTTATTGCTGCTCGCTAGAGGAAGAAATTCCCTAATTTTTCACATTTATATATTTATTGTTAAATATCACTCCATTTGCGCAGTTCTTTTTTCGGTTACACCGAATTTTGTTTTTCTAAAAAATTCAAAGAGTTTAAAGTTATCATCTACAGTGCATTATATCATCCAAAGATTCAGAGAATCTGGAACAATCTCTGTGCATAAGGGTCAAGGCCAGAAAACCATACTGGATGCCTGTGATCTTCGGGGCCCTTAGACAGCACTGCATCACATACAGGAATGCTACTGTAATGAAAATCACAACGTGGGCTCAGGAATACTTCCAGAAAACATTGTCGGTGAACACAATCCACCGTGCCATTTGCCATTGCCAGATAAAACTCCATAGGCCAAAAAAAAAAGCCAAATCTAAACATGATCCAGAAGCTCAGGCGTTTTCTCTGGGCCAAGGCTCATTTAAAATGGACTGTGGCAAAGTAGAAAACTGTTCTGTGTTCAGACGAAACAAAATTTGAAGTTCTTTTTGGAAAACTGGGGCGCCATGTCATCCGGACTAAAGAGGACAAGGACAACCCAAGTGGTTATCAGCGCTCAGTTCAGAAGCCTGCATCTCTGATGGTATGGGGTTGCATGAGTGCGTGTGGCATGGGCAGCTTACAGATCTGGAAAGGCACCATCAATGCTGAAAGGTATATCCAAGTTCTAGAACAACATATGCTCCCATCCAGACGTCGTCTTTTTCAGGGAAGACCTTGCATTTTCCAACATGACAATGGCAGACCACATACTGCATCAATTACAACATCATGGCTGCGTAGAAGAAGGATCCGGGTACTGAAATGGCCAGCCTGCAGTCCAGATCTTTCACCCATAGAAAACATTCGGCACATCATAAAGAGGAAGATGCGACAAAGACCTAAGACAGTTGAGCAACTAGAAGCCTATATTAGAGAAGAATGGGACAACATTCCTATTCCTAAACTTGAACAATTTGTCTCCTCAGTCCCCAGAAGTTTGCAGACTGTTATAAAAAGAAGAGGGGAGGCCACACAGTGGTAAACATGGCCTTGTCCCAACTTTTTTGAGATGTGTTGATGCCATGAAATTTAAAATCAACGTATTTTTTTAAACATTTGATATGTCATCTATGTTGTATTCTGAATAAAATATTGAAATTTGAAACTTCCACATCATTACATTCTGTTTTTATTCACAATTTGTACAGTGTCCCAACTTTTTTGGAATTGGGTTTGTGTGTATGTATATATATATATATATATATATATATATATATATACATATACATATACACATCCTCTCCAGAAGTCCATGCTCTAGATCAGGCATGTCCAACCTGCGGCTCGGGGGCTGCATGCGGCCCAGAGCCCCAGGCAATGCGGCCCACTGCCCCCTGACAATTTTTTATTTTTTTTGATGGGGAAGAAGGAATTCAGGTTGGGTCATGGCCACAGTGGCTTCCAACTAACTGTAGGCAGAGGCTGCCTCGGAAATGATCATCCTCTAGTTGTGATAAATTAGTGCTGGGGGGGGGGGGGGGGGGCGGCAGCACGGGAAGGGCGCGGTGGCGTTTTAATACTTATATATCTTAACTATAGTATATATTTTATATGCGGCCCGAGAAAATTTCTCTACACTCAATGTGGCCCAGAGAAGCCAAAAGGTTGGACACCCATGCTCTAGATCATTGTTCCCCAAACCCCGGGCCGCGGACCGGTACCGGTCCGTGGATCAAACGGTACCGGGCCGCCCGAGGAGCTTTAAATTATTTTACTGTGGCAGCCGGAGCGCGAGAGCACTCTGCGCCCGAGCCCGCCCATTGTGTAACAATAGCAAATGAAAATTCGCTATTGTCACACGTATCCTCCTCCTGGCCAATCAGGGAGAGGGTCCTTAACGCTTTCTGATTGGCAGAAAGGAAAAACCCATGCCATTGGCCGAGGAGGTGGGAGGACTGAGGACTCGAGAAGACGCGGGGACTGAAGAGAAGCTGCCGTGAGGTAAGTGCACTGGTCTCGCGGGGGGAACGCTGGCATCTCTGCATTGAAAGGGGGCACGCTGGCATCTCTGCATTGAAAGGGGGCACGCTGGCATCTCTGCATTGATTGGGGGCATGCTGTGGCACTATGCATTGATTGGGGGCATGCTGTGGCCACTCTGCATTGATTGGGGGCATGCTGTGGCACTCTGCATTGATTGGGGGCATGCTGTGGCACTCTGCATTGATTGGGGGCATGCTGTGGCACTCTGCATTGATTGGGGGCATGCTTTGGTCACTCTGCATTGATTGGGGGCATGCTGTGGCACTCTGCATTGATTGGGGGCATGCTGTGGCACTCTGCATTGATTGGGGGCATGCTGTGGCACTCTGCATTGATTGGGGGCATGCTGTGGCACTCTGCATTGATTGGGGGCATGCTGTGGTCACTGTGCATTGATTGGGGGCACGCTGGTCACTTGCATTGACGTACCCCCCCCCCCCTCAGCGGGCCACAGAAAAATTATAAAATGTTGACCGGTCCGCGTCGATAAAAAGGTTGGGGAGCACTGCTCTAGATGCTCCAAACCACCAACCTTGTAACATTGAGGGATGGTGTGAACTTCTTGTGCGGAGTCCTGGGAATACAGAGGACGGGGACATCTCTTTGGTGGGTTTCTGTAGCTGGATGATTCCACCATGGAGTCCTGATACAGAACTTTGTGTTCCTTTAGAAACTCTGACTCCTCCATCACCCCATCCTCATCATCCTCCTCTTTTATCTCTTCTTTAACCTCAACTTTAGAATCTCTCAGGTTTCCACTCTGAATATATAATAAAAATGACATCAATTGTAACAATGCAGATAATGTACAGATCCTAATGATACTATCAGTGATTGTTCCTCATCTACCTGATGATGGTGAGGGATGGTGTGACCTTCCTGTGTGGAATCCCGGGAATACAGAGGACGGGGACATCTCTCTGGACGGGGACATCTCTCTGGTGGGTTCCCATTACTGGATCCATCTGTAGGAAACACACACACTGACTGAATACATTGTTTCTATGTGTTTATCAGATGATGGGGGATCTAGGTGGAGCCTCCGTACTGCTCTCTCCTTTACAATAAAGTCTCCTCTTACCCGGTGATGTGAGGGGCGGCTGATTCTCCATCATGACGTCCTTCCCAGCACCGCTCACCTCTCCTGATGATCTCTCTGGTGACTTCTCAAATCTTCTTTTTATCTCTCTATTCTATCAGGGAGGGAGGTGGAGGCAATGTGATGGTCATATGATCTCCAGACTTCACAGGAGGAAAACTCTAGATTTGAACACAAATAGTACAATTAAATGACATTCCCAGAATCCTCCTCACCTCACTGGTCAGGTCTCTTTTTTTTTAAAGCAAAAAACAAACACATGAAAGAACCATGCGGAAGGTTATCAATAAGATCCATGTAATATAACTAGTAAAAAACTTTATTGATAGAAAAATTCCCTGAATATGGAACACGTGAAATGAAATGATTAGAACATCACCTCCACCAAACAGCATAAATAACAACACATAAAATGTGACAATGGTTAAAAACTGTCCAAACTCGAGACCAATCCAGAGTGCACTAACATGTTTAATGTACTCCCGAGTGGTTGTGCAGGGTATCAACTACTCCACAAGGGAGTCACAAGTGTTGATCCTCAAGAAATCTCAGACAAAGCCACAAAGGTGTAAATCAAGCAGTGCATACTACCATAAGGTAGGGATTAAACTGACATCCTCATGCTAAAATAAAACAGTGTGTGATATAAAGCATTCCTTATAAAAACTCAGTGGAAGTTTGGTACCGATGAACGGAGATACTATTGAGCAATATGGGATCCAGAAGGAAAGGGAGCATCAATGCTGCACAGACAATTAGTCTTCATGAAGTAATTAGAGATACGGCAAGTACCCACAAAAGGTATGACACTTGATGTGAATAATGAAGTAGTTGGCAGCATCAGTAATGGAAAAGCAATTGAAGCACGCTATATTATTGGCATTATTGATCTGTAGCTATAATTTGATTAGATAATTCTCTACAGTGGTTTTCTCCTTATACCACCACTGCACCTTATATATCTAGTAGTTGTTTTCTAATAGATTGTATATATATATATATACACACACACACACACACACCTTTTTATTTAAACCCCACTTCATTTTGATATTACATACAATGCAGGTCCAACAGCCCTACTTTGAAAGTAAGGAGGCCTGGGGTTCGGCCCACACCCTAAGAGCATCAGAAAAATTACCAGCCACTCATTGT
Source organism: Pelophylax lessonae (assembly GCF_965119305.1). Classification (NCBI taxonomy): domain Eukaryota; kingdom Metazoa; phylum Chordata; class Amphibia; order Anura; family Ranidae; genus Pelophylax; species Pelophylax lessonae. The sequence goes on from NC_138770.1 coordinate 15,436,494, forward strand.
TTCCACAGGGACTCACCTGGTTACCATTACCTGCCTCATGAGTCCAGCCTACAGCCGGCCCCTTTTTTCTATTTAAACTGCCTTTCTCATTTCCTCCGTGCCTTTGCCTGGTCAACATCTCCAGCGTGTCTCTGCTGTGTTCCTGTTATGACTTGCCCTGACTGACATCTCTTCTGATTTCTGATCCTGATTTTTGGCTTCTGACAACGGTGATTTCTGATCCCGGCTTTTCTAATTACCCGTTCTGGCTTCCAAACCCTGGCTTCTGTTTTTTAACAATGTTCCTGTTCTGTGTTATTTTTACTATTACATTAAAGGTGTGATTTTAACTGCATTTTCTGTCTCTGCCTGGTTGATGGTTCCTGATAGTTGTGCTCTTGCTCCTCAGTCCAGCATCCTGGTTTTTGGCTGTCAGGCATTCTTTATTTCTGTCTATCTGCAAGGTGACTTTTGTGGTCAGTCTCTGGGTGGAGACCAAACCTGATTGAAGCCAGTCAAGCCCCCAGTCTCATGCTTGTGATATTGCCTTTGTAACACGTGCTTCAAGCTCTCTGTTTGTCTGCCCTGCTCTGCTGTTTGGATTCCCTTGTTGAAGGCCTTTATTCGGATATCGACTACTCTCTGCCTTTCTTTTGACTATGGATTTGACCCTGACGATTCTGAACCTTGCCTGCCTTGTAACTGGACTGTCGTTGAACCACTCTGCCTGTCTGCCAAACGCAAGTACCTGGTAGCTGTGCTCAGTTCGTTCCTGCCCTGGTGTGGTGGCCAGGCACCATAGTATTGTGTAGAAGTCCTGGGGGCAACTGAGTACTGGTAGGCCTGCTTGCCTTATAGGAAAGGAGGCTGCTATAGGCGAAGAACACAGAAGCCAGCTATAGTGTCTGGCCACCTGCGTTTTATATATATATATATATATATATATATATAAATAATATATATTAAAATATAAATAGTCTCAGAGTCCATATAAAGCAGGCAAGAAAGGGAAGTATATTCTACATAGACTAACGAGGTGAGAAGGTCATTGGTGGAAATGGGGCCATCTCCAAAATTAAGGAAATGTTTGAGCCCTGTAAGTGGGGGAATGCCATGACCCTGAAGGGGTTCATCTACGTTTCCACACTATATATGGCTGGGGAGCGCACATCTATAAGTGGGTTCTTTATTTAAGTGGGCGCACTTTGGCTCTGCACTTCAGCGATTGCACAAAGCGAGACTACACAGCAAACTACTTTGAAAAACACCAAACTGACTGCAGGTGACCTTGTTTCCCCATTCCGCTCTCCTTCCTCTCTGTAACATGTGCTTTCTACCAATCCTTCTGATAGTTGTGTCCACACTCCGTAATCTCTCTGTTCTTCACCCCTCTTCTCCACCCCACAGCCTGTATATATCACCCTCACTTCTGTCCTCTCCCTATTACTGCACTTACCAACTCCTGCCAATTCTAAACTCACATGGGAATAAAACCTCCATAACCCTGAGGCACGTCCCTTCATATAAATTGCAATCCCATATTAACTCCCTCACCCTTCTGCTTCTCCCAACCTCTAGAGATTAAACCCCAAACCCTGGGCCTCCATCGCTTAAACGTACCCAAATCTCCCATCACTCCACAATTTAGTTTCTAACCCTCTTCTTCCCAAAACAAGCTCCCCCCCTTCTCTTGTGCCCTTTGGAATGCCTGCTCTGTCTATAACAAACTAACTTCTGTCCATGACCTCTTTATCACTAACTGTTTGCTGTTACTGAAACCTGGCTTCATGAATCCAACACTGCTGCTCCTGCTTCCCTCTCCCATGATGGCCTTCTCTGGACTCACTTTCCCAGACCCTATGGATGGAAGGGAGGTGGAGTGGGAATCCTTCTAGCCCCATATAGCATCTTTCAGGTAATTCACCCACCTGCCTCTCTGTCACTCTCCTCATTTGAGGCACATTGTATTTATCTATTTTCTTCAGTTTGTTTTAGAAGTGCTTTGATCTATCTGCCACCTGGACCCGTATCAACCTTTCTTGACTGGCTACCCTATTTTCGCTCTTCTGAAATTCCCAAAATTATTCTCGGTGACTTTAACATCACTGTTAAAACTAACACTCCTGCTACTTCTAAACTGCTCAATCTAACCTCCTCTTTTGACCTGAAGCAATCGATTCATGCTTCTATTCACTCTGATGGCAACACCCTTGACTATGTATTCTCCTACCTATGCACTCTGTGCAACCTCTCCAACAATCCTTTTTCTCTCTCTGATCACCACAATATTATTTCCAAAAGCTCCCAGACTTTCCCCTCCTCTCCCTCCAACCACCTAACAGTTACCCATAGAAACCTTTGCCACCTAATCCTTCTCTTTCCTGCTACTGACCACCTCTATGACAAAATCTCACCCATGTCCTGCCCCAAACTAACCACTTCTGTCTACAATAGATCTCTGTCCTTCACCCTGAATGAGCTCGCCCCCCTCAGTACACGCAGATTTAAGCCCCGACCCCTTCAACCGTGGCAAACAGACAACACCAAAAGCCTCAAAAAACATCTCTTGAGCGCCTGTGGTGTAAGAATAAGTCTTATAAAGTCTTCAACAAATATAAATCTGCTCTCCAAAAAATACAATTCCTGTTTCCTCACTGCCAAGCAGACCTATTTTATCACTCTCATTAACAACTTATCATCCAGTGCCCATCAACCCTTGTCTACCCTTAACGCTACTTTGTCCTCAACTGCCTTTATCCACTAACTGATCCACTGCCCAGGAAATCGCCAATCACTACAAAAATGAGATTTATACATTTTATGATGAGATCTCCTCTGTACAGATATCACTCCATATTCACAGGCACAATCAACTCTTCCCTTTTTCAAACCTGCTACTGTAGACGAGGTTGCAAAACTTTTTTCAACACCCACCTAACCACCTGCCCCCTGGACCCTGTACCCTTACAAAGATTGCAGTCACCCTCTGACTCTATTCTACACGTTGTAACCCACATCTTCAATAACTCCCTCTCTGCTGGCATCACGCCCATACCTAAAAAGACCTTCATTGGACCCCCACCAATCTGAACAACCTACACCCCATCTCCTTGCTCACCTTTTCCTCCAAACTTCCTGAATGTCTAGTCTACAACCAACTGTTATATTCTCTGTGTTGTGAGAGACACAGGACTCTGGTCTGGAACAACGGATGTTTATTCAGGACTCACTGTACACTCCAACATGCATTACAGGACAGCTCAGTATATCAATGCATCTCTTACATGTCTCTAAGATGGCCACTCTGCCCCTTGACCCTTGTCATCACTCCTGGGTGGAGCCAGCCTTAAAGTAACAGTACATGTGAAACCCTTCAGGTATAACACCTTCCATCCATCCCTAAAACTCTAAACTTCCTGAATGTCCAGTCTGCAACGAAACTGAGCGCCCATCACTGGAAATAATCTTCTTGATCCCTTTCAATCACGATTTCATCATCAACACTCCCCAAAAACTGCTCTCCTTAAACTCTCAAATCATCTGCTAATGGCCAAATCCAATGGACACTACTCTGTACTCCTACTGGACCTCTCTGCCGCCTTTCACACAGTAGACCACCCCCTCCTTAAAAAACTCCAATCCTTTGGTCTCTGTTACTTTACTCTTCGCTAGTTCTCATCCTACCTATCCCACCACACCTTAAGCGTCACAACTTTACTTCCTCCTCTCCCCTTCCTTTCTCCGTCGGGGTTCCACGCGGTTCTGTTCTTGGACCACTCCTGTTCTCCATCTAAACCTCTTGCCTGGGTGAGCTCATAGCCTCCATGCCTTAATACATTTCTACACTGATGACACCCAAATCTTTGTCTCTACCCCTCAGCTCACTCCATCAGTCTCCTCATATATCCTGGACTGTGAACTATCCTTATCAGCCCCACAACCAATCACTGTCTAAATCTTGCCTCCTCAACCCCCGCAACATCTCCAAAATACCCCTCTTCCAAACCAATGACACCATAAAGCTCCTAGTTCACTCCCTGGTCATCTCTTGCCTCAACTATTGCAACTTCCTCCTCATTAGATTACCTTTACATGGGCTATCCCCCCTTCAGTCCATCATGAATGCTGCTGCCAGGGTTATCCACCTTACCAACCACTCAGCATCTGCTACTCCTATCTGCCAATCCCTCCACTGGTTTCCATTCAGTGTCCTCCACCCCTCTCTGCCAATCCCTCCCCCGGCTTCCATACAGTGTCCTCCACCCTTCCCTGTCAATCCCTCCACTGGCTTCCATTCAGTGTCCTCCACCCCTCTCTGCCAATCCCTCCACTGGCCTCCATTCAGTGTCCCCCAAAGCCATCCACAACTCAGCTCTCAGTAACATCACTAACCTAGTCTCACAATACCAACCAAAACATTTTCTTTGTTCCTCCCAAGACCTCCTGCTCTCTAGCTCCCTTGTCACCTCCTCCCATGCTTGACTCCAGGGATTCTCCTAAGCCTCTCCCATCTTCTGGAACTCCCTTTCCCAATTTGTCTGTCTATCTCCTACTCTGTCCACTTTTAGACCATCCCTGAAAATCCTTCTCTTCACATAAGCCTTTCCTGCCCCACCTGACTGGAGTTTTATTTTCTCCATCAGCTCATCTCCCACAGTTATTGCCTTTTGTATCCTTTGACCCTCCCTCTTAGATTGTAAGCTTTAATGAGCATTGTAACTGTACTGTCTGCCCTCATGTTGTGCAAACTTTTGGCACAATACAGGGAGTAACTACAGGGTTGCAATTGCAACCAGGCCCCATGCTCCAGGGGGCCTGTGCGGCTCCCCTGTACACCTGGACAGGAGGGGTGGTGGGGGCAGCATGTAGAGAAATCACTGTCCTCCTCTAGCTGCAGGGGGAAAATGGAGGAGATTGGTTCCTCTGTATGACACTCCTCCGATCCAGTTCACTCGTGTTCTGCTGTCTCTGGGCCCCTGTGTGCTGCCTTGACACCCCCCCCCACCCCCACTGTGCTCCCTTCCCTCTCCTGCCGGCTACTGCAGGGGATGTGTCACAATAGAGAACCAGGAAGGGGTCGGTAAATATGTAATTTACCAGCTCCTTCCATTCATGAATGGACAGAGTCATAGTCAGTGACATTGTATGAATAAAATGATAAATACTTTTAAAGTACCAAAAAATAAAAACTACTGACACCAGTGGGTGAACTTCCAGGATCACAAAGGTCACACTTGTGAACGGGCCCTGGCATTCCACCTCCGTGGGAAGGGCCCCAAGATGACAGGAAGGGGGCCCACCGCAGAACTTGTGAAAGGGTCCAACTGCGGGACCGTAATAAAGGGCCCTGCAACGAGACTAAAGGGTCCCAGGATCAGTGGGAAGAGATCCAGGCTTGAAGGGAAGGGCCCTGGCAAGGGGTCCGGGCACCCTTCGTGGTTTCTAGCTCCGGGGCCCTGCGCCTCTGGCACAATTAAATTCTGTATAATAATAATAATATTAATAATATATGTGTGTATCATCATCTGCTGGTGATAAAAGACGTCACAGTGTCACAGTACGGAGGAAGAGGACAGACATGACGAGGGGTTACTGGGTGTAAATAAAAAATAAGATCTTATTACCTCCTCAGCTGGCAATTTCAGTGACGTCTCCTCGCTACTTCGTCCCGACTCACCTTTCACATGGGAAATCCTATTTTACACCTGACATCACTTCCTGTCCATAGCTGACATCACTTCCTGTCTTCCATAGAAACTTCCTGTCCAGGTAGAAGAGAGATCACCACCTTGTGGAGCTTTAGAGGAACTGCAGCCCCGAGAGCCGTCTAGTAGTGTGAACACGGCCTTGTGCTGTGTGTGTATGTACTGTATATCCTTATAGATGGGGTCATCTCCACTCCTACCAAGGGGGAGAGAAATACATTACTGCCTATTACAATAAGGTGACCATATTTTAAGAATGAAATCCAGGGACATTTTTTTTTTTTTTTTATTGGCAGATGCTAAACTATTTTCTAAGCATATTTTCTTCTAATGATACAGTACTGTATATGTGTTGTATGTGGGATGTGTTTATGGAATGATTGTAAGATATATACATTATTTCTCACATTTCGTTCATGAGATAGAAAAAAAAAGATACTTCTTAGAATTTTTTTGGGATATGACTACCAAATGTTAAGAAGATAAGAGGAAAAACTTGGAGGGGGAGGATGGGGCAGCAAAACTCAAATACAACCTGGGGTGATGGTGTCATCCTCTCTGCAAAAGGTAAGAAATATTGCAGAGCTGCAATGTGCAAATAGTGATGGGACCCCCGATATATATATATATATATATATATATATATATATAATCATAATAATAAAATATGCACATCAATTGTACATTGTATTATGATTATACAGTATATTGGGGGGGTCTCACCTCTATTTGTACATTGCAGCTCTGCGATATTTCTTCCCTTTTGCAGAGAGGGTGACACCAGTGTGAGTGATCCTATATTCTAATACATTAGCATCTCTGTTATTATTATTGTATGTGGGGGGTTTCACCATTATTTGCACATTGAAGCTCTGCAATTTCTCTAAATATTTTTGCAGAGGAGGTGACACCATCACTACTGTGTTGCAATACATTGGTGGATTTGCACTGGATTTTCATGTATAGGTGTCACCATTGCACTTATAAGTCCATTTGTAGAATATTATTGATGAAGTGTAGGGCAGTGCTGCATTTTTTGCTTTTTATTGTTGTACGTTAGATGAGGAAACCAGCTAACAAGATTCTCTTATTGCTTTTAAGATATTTTAGTTGCATTGTAGATGTTTTACTTGATTTGTTATGTCCTCTGTGTACTGGTAGGTAAGCAGTGGCCCTGCATATTGGTGGTCAGTGTTCCCCTGTATGCTGGTGGTCAGTGTACCCCTGTATGCTGGCGGTCAGGGTGCCGCTGTATGCTGGAGATTAGTGTGCCCCCTGTATGCTGGCGGTCAGTGTACCCCTATATGCTGGAGGTCAGTGTACCCCTGTATGCTGGAGGTCAGTGTGCCCTCTGTATGCTGGCGGTCAGTGTACCCCTGGATGTTGATGGTCAGTGTTCCCCTTGTATGCTGGCGGTCAGTGTACCCCTGTATGCTGGCAATCAATGTACCCCTGTATATTGATGGTCAGTGTTCCCCCATGTATGCTGGTGGTCAGTGTACCCCCTGTATGCTGGCGGTCAGTGTGCCCCCTGTATGCTGACGGTCAGTGCACCCCCTGTATGCTGGTGGTCAGTGTACCCCTGTATGCTGGCGGTCAGTGTACCCCTGTATGCTGGCGGACAGTGTACCCCTGTATGCTGGCAGTCAGTATGACCCCTGTATGCTGGTGTCAGTGTACCCCCTGTATGCTAGCGGTCAGTGTACCCCTGTATGCTGGCGGTCAGTGTTCCCCTGTATGCTGGCGGTTAGTGTGCCCCCTGTATACTGGCGGTCAGTGTACCCCCTGTATGCTGGCGGTCAGTGTACCCCCTGTATGCTGGCGGTCAGTGTGCCCCCTGTATGCTGGCGGTCAGTGTACCCCTATATGCTGGTGGTCAGTGTACCCCTGTATGCTGGAGGTAAGTGTACCCCTATATGCTGGAGGTCAGTGTGCCCCTGTATGCTGGAGGTCAGTGTTCCCCCTGTATGCTGGCAGTTAGTGTTCCCCCTGTATGCTGGCGGTCATTGTACCCCTGTATGCTGGCGGTCAGTGTACCCCCTGTATGCTGGCGGTCAGTGTACCCCCTGTATGCTGGCAGTCAGTGTACCCCTGGATGTTGATGAAATATTTTATTCTATCTTTTCATGTGACAACACTGAAGAAATAACACTTTGCTGCAATGTAAAGTAGTGAGTGTACAGCTTGTATAACAGTGTAAATTTTCTGTCCCCTCAAAATAACTCAACACAGCCATTAATGTCTAAACCGCTGGCAACAAAAAGGAATACAACCCCTAAGTTAAAGTATCCAAATTGGGCCCAAAGTTTCAATATTTTGTGTGGCCACCACTATTTTCCAGCACTGACTTAACCCTCTTGGGTAGGGATGATCGAACAGTTCGGGTCGACCATCGGTTCGACCCGAACATTGACTGTTCGAGGTTCAGCCGAATTCCGAACTTTTTGCGGACTTTTTAGACCCCCCAGACAGTAAATCCCTAAATCCAAAGAAATCTCTTTTTTTTTTTCAATAATTTTTTCAATAATTGTCTCTCTATCAAAAATGACAATTTTTAAGAACTTTTTTTTGTGTGATTAATAGTCCCTGGGGCATGACCCAGAACCCTAGGCACTTTTTAGGGGCATTTATTGGGTTTTAGGGCTTCAAAATGGTGTTTTTTGATTCCAGAAGTTCGGGTCCCATTGATTTCAATGGGGTTCTGGAATCCGAACCGAACTTTCAGGAAATTCGGGTGTTCTGGTCGAACCAAACTTTTCAAAAGTTCGATCATCCCTACTCTTGGGTATGGAGTTCACCAGAGCTTCACAGGTTGCCACTGGAGTCCTCTTCTACTCCTTCATGACAACATCACGGAGCTGGTGGATGTTAGAGACCTTGCGCTCCTCCACCTTCCGTTTGAGGATGCCCCACAGATAGATGCTCAATATGGTTTAGTTCTAAAGACATGCTTGGCCAGTCCATCACCTTTACCCTCAGCTTCTCTAGCAAGGCAGTGGTCGTCTTGGAGGTGTGTTTGAGGTCGTTATAATGTTGGAAAACTGCCCTGCGGCCCCCAGGGAGGGGATCATACTCTGCTTCAGTATGTCACAGTACATGTTGGCATTCATGGTTCCCTCAATGAACTGTAGCTCCCCAGTGCCGGCAACACTCATGCAACCCCAGTCCATGACACTTCCACCACCATGCATGACTGTAGGCAAGACACACTTGTCTTTGTAATCCTCACCTGGTTGCCGCCACACATGCTTGACACCATCTGAACCAAATAAGTTTATCTTGGTCTCATCAGACCACAGGGCATGGTTTCAGTAATCCATGTCCTTAGTCTGCTTGTCTTCAGCAAACTGTTTGTGGGCTTTCTTGTCTATCATCTTTAGAAGAGGCTTCCTTCTGGGAAGACAGCCATGCAGACCAATTTGATGCAGTGTGCGGCGTATGGTCTGAGCACTGACAGGCTGACCCCCCACCCCTTCAACCTCTTTCGCAATGCTGGCAGCACTCATACGTCTATTTCCCAAAGACAACCTCTGGATATGATGCTGAGCACGTGCACTCAACTTCTTTGGTCGATCATGGTGAGGCCTGTTCTGAGTGGAACCTGTCCTGTTAAACCGCTGTATGGTCTTGGCCACGGTGCTGCAGCTCAGTTTCAGGGTCTTGGCAATCTTCTTATAGCCTAGGCCATCTTTATGTAGAGCAACAATTCTTTTTTTTAAGATCCTCAGAGAGATTTTTGCCATGAGGTGCCATGTTGAACTTCCAGTGACCAGTATGTGAGAGTGATAACACCAAGTTTAACAAACCTGCTCCCCATTTAAACCTGAGACATTGTAACACTAACGAATCACATGACACTGGGGAGGAAAAATGGCTAATTGGGCCCAATTTGGACATTTTCTCTTAGGGGTGTACTCACTTTTGTTGCCAGCAGTTTAGACATTAATGGCTGTGTGTTGAGTTATTTTGAGGGGACAGCAAATTTACACTGTTATACAAGCTGTACACTCACTACTTTACATTGTAGCAAAGTGTCATTTCTTCAGTGTTGTCACATGAAAAGATAGAATAAAATATTTACAGAAATGTGAGGGGTGTACTCACTTTTGTGAGATACTGTATATTTTATCTTGTACCTAGGATCCTTAGGGCCGATACCTATATATACAACACATTTTGGTCCATTTTATCTCCCCTGTGGTTGGGTTAATTTGTTGGGGGTTGGAAGGAAGGCCGTGTGCTAGTAAGCCATGTTTGTATTTATTATGATGTACATAAATACAGATTATGTTCTATGTTCATGAAACACTAATATCGAGTCTGTTAATTTTAAAAGAAAACTGTCTGTACATCTTCATAGTCCTGAAGAAGCCTTGTGTGAAACGCGTTGACCAGTGAACAGACGACGATAGAGGAATATGATCCGAAGCAAACACAGTGACGTGCCTCCATCCCTAATGGTTAATGCAAACAGAAAACAGAGGTCGTGGGACTTTAAATGAGGCAGGTCACCAACTAAAATATACAAAAATAGAATCTGAACGTAGTCATTTATTATACATACAATAATTGATACAAATGTTGACATCAGTAACAAATATGATGCAGACATGTATACAAAAAAAGCTGACACAAAAAAAAATCCATATAGTAAGGAGATTGTTATAATAGTAATAAGATATATTCAGTAATAAAAGTACATGGCCGTCACTAAATGTTATATCTAAGTGAAGAGAGGAAATATCTATACCTACACGAACCTTATGATATATACCAACTTATCCTTATATATGTATGATGTACATGAGTGAAATTAGTAGGAGACATTGATCTCCTGTGTACGAGCTGAGCTCAGTTTGGGGTCAGTTTCCTCATTTTATTGAGATCTGGTTTTAGATAAATCAATAAATGTTATTTTAGGATAAATCCATGTAGTTGTTATCTGTCTCATGCTGTGCCCTTAAAGTCCACACATATGACAGTGGTTCCTTGTGAACATCTGTAGTTTCCATTTCTCTGAACAGATAGGATGTTGGGACTCTCATGATAGCTCTGGTTTTTCTTCTATTCAAGTTCTCCAAATAAAACATAAAAACACATCCCCTAGACTGGTCATTGAAGACAACGCGCGTAAGAGTGTGTGCACCTGGCTGTGTGAAAATACCCTGTATCTGGCTGTGGAGTAATCAGCGGGAGCCCCGGACAAACCAATATCCAAGTGGCTCCTGCGGGGGTACCGCTACGCAGAAAGCAAACCTTGCTTCAACAAACAGTTCTCTCCTCAGGACAGAAAAGAAGACAAAGGTAGGCGACTGCACCAAACTTTGATAAGATGCTGCAATGCACATCGATCACCCAGAGAGCAGAGTCCTCTCCATATGTTTTCCTTTTGGTTACTCCCTAGCAGCCCGCATGGCGTCTGCTCCCTTCTGCTGACCTCAAGCCAAACATACTCACGTGTCCCGCACCTCTTCCACAGGGCAACCGATGTATCCGCAGGGCGACCTGGATCCCAGAGGCAGGAACACAACTGCTATATCTGGGTTGGGCACGCTTAGGAGACATGGGCAGAATGGAAACATTTGTTTTGTTTCGGATAGATTCATTATGTTACTAATTTCATTTCATTCTGGAATTTGGAATTCTTTTAGTTTGGTTTTGGAATTTGTATACTTTTGTTTAGTTTTTGTTAACTTTATTTTCGTTTTTGGTAAAATTTGTTTAGTTTATTAATCTAAAGAATTCAAACTTTTCAGAAGGATCAGAATTCTGATCGGTCGAGAAACGATCGACTTGATTCGAATCCTGTGTGAAGAATAGCTGGTTGTTAAGCAGGGGGCTGGGAAAACGGCCGCCCACATTTTTACCAACCAATGACTCATCAGCTGTCAGCGGGCTTCCCCACTGACAGATGAATGGAAAGAAAAGAAAGCCGGCATTGCCCGGCAATAAAAAAATGTTTAAAAAAATGACGTGGGGTCCCCTCCCCCCCAGTCTATACCAGGCCCACGCCAAAATGTTAAAAAATAAATGGCGTGGGGTCCCCCGAAATCCATACCAGACCTTTACCTGAGCATGCAGTTCTGAAGGTCAGGAAAGGGGGGGGCAAGACCCCCCCTCCTAACCCATACCAGACCACACCTCCTAACCCATACCAGACCACATACCCTTAACATGGGGGGTGGGTTATTTGGGGCACCTCTCCCCTCCACCCCAAAGCACCTTGTCCCCATGTTGATGGGGACAAGGGCCTCTTCCCCCCTCAACCGTGGCCGGTGCTTGTGATGGTCTGCAGGCAGGGGTCTTGTCCTAATCTGAAAGCCCCTTTTACCAAAGGACCCCCCCAGATCCCGCCCCCTCCCCCCATGTGAATGAGTATCGGGACCATAGTACCTGTACCAACTCACCAAAAAAGTGTCAAAAAGTAATAAAAACACACACACAATTTTTGAAAAATCCTCTATTATAAAATAAAAACCAGCGTCCCCCGATGTAGATCTGTCATCAATCACAAAGCCCGCCGCACCCGGAAAAATAAATTAATAAAGATGCTCTCGCCATCATGGAGGCCTACTGCAGGTTCCCCGTTTCACATCTTTTATATAGGTAAGGGGCGGGCCACCTGTCTACATCACCTGGTGGCACCGCCCTTTCTGATGTCAGGGACCCAGCATGCACCGATCCATGAGGCCAGAAGGGGCAGTGCCTCCAGGTGATGTAGACAGATGACCCCGCCCCTTTCCTATGTATGGAGGAGGAGCCTGCAGTAGGTTTTTTTTAAATAAAGGATTTTTCAAAATTTGTGTGTGTTTTTATTACTTTTTGACAATTTTTGGTGAGTAGGTACGGGTAATATGTTCCCGATACTCATTCACATGGGGGGGGGGCGGGATCTGGGGGCCCCCTTGGTAAAAGAGGCTTTCATATTATGACAAGCCCCCTGCCTGCAGATCCCCACAAGCACAGGCCACGGTTGTGGGGAAGATGCCCTTGTCTCCATCAACATGGGGACAAGGTGCTTTGGGGTGGGGTGGGGGGGCATAGCTTACCCAAAGCACCCACCCCCCCATGTTGAGGACTTGTGGCCTGGTATGGTCGATCGTTAATTTGTCTGATCCGAATTTGAATCATTCTGAAAAGTTGGAATTTCGTTAGAAAACGAATAAACAAAACAAATTTTAACAGATTTCAACAAAATTCATTACAATGTCATTTGGAGATTTGGATACATCCGAATCTAGGAATAACCAAAAATTTGTTGGAATTTGTATTCGCACCGAAACGGATTTCACGTGTCTAACACTTAATGGCCACCCGCTAACAGCTGGGCTCCCAGCCAATGCAAATGGCCGCCGATGGCAGGGCCCACTCTCCAGGCATGGATCCTCTACATATGTGTGCCATAACACCACCCCACTGATAGCTGGGGACTCAATGACCACTCGGGACATTCTGGAAGACTTCTGGATACCAAAGGAAGCTCCTGACATCCCGCACAGCTGCCCAGCACCAGACCCGCCCACCAATACTTCCAATAGGTAGGAAAACTTCATACAAAAATGGTCCTATAAGTGAGGAGGACAAAAAAGGAACGCAGCCATTGGCTTATCCTGAACATTTATGGGGGTGGGGTCTTATGGGGGAGGAATGAGGGCGGGGCTACCCAAACGTATGCTGCCATTGACATCTGTCAGGAAAGCACATTATGGCCACCAGATGGAACTGACCTTTATAGGAAAACCCAATTCACCATGACTGGGGGAATGCGGGTCACATTTCATCAACACATTTATAACAACCAGATCTGTAAGTGTTTGTGAAATCTTCCCGCACAAAATGTACTCAGCCAATGAAAGGTAAGGACTCCATTTTTATTTTTCTCCTGCTATCAATTGCCAACACGAGACAACACTTCATCCATGTCTTTGGTGATCTCTGATCTCCTTATGAAGAGTTTCTTACATGATGAAGATCAGCCATGGAGTATATCTGAGGTGTATATCAGGGTGTGCTTCTTCCCCACATGTCCACCAACATTCATATAGAAGACATTTCCCGCACTCAAGGCACTAATACACCTCCAGGGTTGTGTGGGACCCCTGATGTACAGGAAGACAGGACTTCAGTGAGGAACATTTCCCTCACTCAGGACAGGAATACGGCTTCTCCCCCGTGTGAGATCTCTGATGTCTGTAAAGAGTAGACTTCTGTGAAAAACATTTCCCGCACTCAGGACAGGAATATGGCTTCTCACCAGTGTGCAATATCTGATGCTTGGAAAGAGTGGACTTCTCTGAAAAACATTTCCCGCACTCGGGACAGGAATATGGCTTCTCACCAGTGTGCGATCTCTGATGTGTGGAAAGATAGGACTTCTGTGAAAAACATTTCCCGCACTCAGGACAGGAATAAGACTTATCGCCAGTGTGAGATCTCTGATGTCTGTAAAGAGTGGACTTCTGTGAAAAACATTTCCAGCACTCAGGACAGGAATACGGCTTCTCACCTGTGTGCAATCTCTGATGCTTGGAAAGATCGGACTTCTCTGAAAAACATTTCCCGCACTCAGGACAGGAATACGGCTTCTCACCAGTGTGCAGTCTCTGATGCTTGGAAAGAGTGGACTTCTCTGAAAAACATTTCCCGCACTCAGGACAGGAATACGGCTTCTCACCAGTGTGCGATCTCTGATGTGTGGAAAGATAGAACTTCTGTGAAAAACATTTCCCACACTCAGGACAAGAATACGGCTTCTTATCTGTGTGCAATCTCTGATGTCTGGAAAGATTGGACTTCACTGAAAAACATTTCCCGCACTCAGGACAGGAATACAGCTTCTCACTGGTGTGAGACCTTTTATGCACATTAAGCTTGTATTTAGAACGGAAACACTTCCCGCACTCAGTACAGGAGAATCTCTTATCTGTTGTAAGGACGGCACCATCCTTCACAGTCTGAGGTTCCTCAGGATAAGAGGAATACGATGGTCCGGTACTGTCCCTCACAGTCTGAGGTTCCTCAGGATAAGAGGAATACGATGGTCTGGCACCGTCCCTCACAGTCTGAGGTTCCTCAGGATAAGAGGAATACGATGGTCCGCCACCGTCCCTCACAGTCTGAGGTTCCTCAGGATAAGAGGAATATGATGGTCCGGCACCGTCCCTCACAGTCTGAGGTTCCTCAGGATAAGAGGAATACGATGGTCCATCTACACTGTGTGGTGCCGGATGGACATTTGAGGTAGCCGGGTTTTCTCCTGGACTATACTGTGTGATGTCCTCATCTTCTACTTTACAGTCTGGAGACAAAGTGAGACAATCCTCTGAGGTTTTCCTCATCTCCCGTCCATCTAATAAAATAGAAATACAAAGATTATTACTAGACATCAGCAGATTGGTTCCCCTAAACCAGGACTCCGCCCACATCAGGCAGCTTTCTCTCTCAATTGCCCCCTCAAGCTAACTAGTAAATGGGTCCTCTGATCTCCTACCAGTTCATTTCTTTATTCATGGAGCTTAGTCAAAGAGGAAGACAAGGAGAACTGTCTTTTATAGGAGTGACAGTGATGAGGGGATTATGTCCCCTCCCCCTCTATCACTCATTGCCATCTTCCCAACACAAGAAGTCCCGCACTTCCTTATTTAGTCCATGATTTAGTCATGAGCGGGGCTGAGCCCCACCAGAGGTCAGAGAGTGAGGATGGGGGAGAACAACCAAGATGAAGACTGGACTGATCCTGAAGACCACCATCATTGGGTTACTGACTCCTCCCTCATTATCACTTTCTGTTTAAGGTTCCAAAGTTGGAGGATGTTATCACATTATTATCAATATGTAAAAGTCTGTGCTCCAATCAAATCATCAGATATAAAATGTCCAGCTGGTAGGAAATGGGAGTAACAAAAGAGAATCCATATTATGTGTATATATAGCAGTGGGTAGAGGGGAGAGACCAGAAGTCAGGAGTATGTAATGTACAACATATAGTATATAGTGCAGGGGTCAGGAGTATGTAATGTACAACATAGAGTATATAGTGCAGGGGTCAGGAGTATGTAATGTACAGCATAGAGTATATAGTGCAGGGGCCAGGAGTATGTAATGTACAGCATAGAGTATATAGTGCAGGGGTCAGGACTCATAATATTTGTGTTCAGTAATCAGTTGCAGAGGTCCCACCCCGCTGCCTCCCATCTGCTGAGACTGCACTCAGTGACCTGGGTGTGAGACTATACAGACATATCCCTCCACCCAGCACAGCCAGCAAATAACAGAGCAAGTAACCCTGGGAGAATTCTTCTGTCAGAGATCTTGATAGTGCCCCGGGCATGGGGCATAGGACTCAAGGTACATAGGTGCCTAGGTCAAGCAACGTCTATGGTAATTATCAACATTTTACTGCCAGCTGAACCCCAGAATCTCCATAAATCCAGTCTAGAGACATAAATTGCGTCTGCAGCACAGAGAAGGAAGATTATCTGAGAGAAATACAGGAATACAGGATGGGGAACACAGCTCAGGAAAGTGACCAGGGGATTACAGGCTGATATCACCCAGTCCCTGCCCTACTCTGGACCAATCAGTGAGCAGTATGGGTGGAGGAATGTATTTAATGTTAATGACCCACCTGTGCTGATCTCTGTAGGAGTGTCCTCCTCTATAAATGTCCCCGTTATTCCATCCTCCTCCATAGACTGCTGATCATCCCTCACATCCCTCACATACCTCTCTTCTTCTTCTGCTTTCACCTCAAATTCTATATCGATTGGATCTCCACTCTAAACCAAGAAAATGAGAGAGAATATCATCTGTAAAATATAAGCTTTATTATTGTGATATTATATATTAAAAAAAAAACAACATATCCTCTCCAGAAGTCTATGTTCTAGATGCTCCAATCAACCAACCTTGTAACAGTGAGGGATGGTGTGACCTTCCTGTGTGGAATCCCGGGAATACAGAGGACGGGGACATCTCTCTGGTGGGTTCCTGGTATTAGGTGGCTCCATCATATCCTTGTGTCCTTCTGAAATCTCCTCCATCACTCCATACTCCTCATCCTCCTCTTTATACTCTTCTTTAACATCAATATTATCATCCCCGAGGTTTCCACTCTGAATATATAATAAAACATTCATTGTAACAAACATGCTGTGTATAAATCAGAACTACCAATAATTGTCACTCATCTACCTGATGATGGTGAGGGATGGTGTGACCTTTCTGTGTGGAATCCCGGGAATACAGAGGACGGGGACATCTCTCTGGTGGCTTTCTGTAGCTGGATGACTCCTCCATGGTGTCCTGGTACAGATCTTTGTGTTCTTTTAGAAACTCTGACTCCTCCATCACCCCATCCTCATCATCCTCCTCTTTTATCTCTTCTTTAACCTCAACTTTAGAATCTCTCCAGTTTCCACTCTGAATATATAATAAAAATGACATCAATGGTAACAATGCAGATAATTAGGGATGTAAACGCTGAGAAAGATATCCCAAAGAAAGCCCACAGCTGGAACCTGAGGTGCACAGGTAAGTGCTGGGGTGAGAAACAAGAAAAGAAAGAGAAAAAGAAAAAAAGTAAAGAATGAAAAAAAGAAAAAAAGAGGGAGGAAGGGGGGGGGAAAGAGAGAGGGGGAGGGGATGGGGGGTAGTGGGGAAGACGGGAACAAAGAGGAGGGGGGGGAGAAAAAGGTGATGGGGACAGAGAAGGGGAAAAGACAAAAAAAGGGGGTAGAGAGAAAAAGAGGGGAGAAAAGAAAAAAAGGGGAGAGACGGGGAAATAGGAGAAGGGGGAAGGAAAGACAAGCAAGAAAGGAAGAAAAAGAAAATAGGAGAAAGGGGGGAAGGGAGGAGAGGGAAGGGGAAATGGGAGAGATGATGAGAAGGGAAGAACGAAAGGGAACCAGAGAGAATGACCCAAAGGTCAGAAAGGCAATGGGAGGGCTAATGGGACTTTAAAGGTACCGGGTAATTCAAAATGATAAGAATATTCTTAAAAACATGAAATATTTATTAACATGACATTTTTAAAAACAAGGACAAACAATGCAACATTGGTTCATAGGAAACTGACATATACAATGTGAATAGGTAAGGCCACAGAGCAAGAAAAATGATGAAGATATATGGGTTCAATGATGGACATCAAACCGATCCCGACATGTTTCGCGGGCAAAGCTGCACCGCTTCTTCAGGGGAATAAGAACATATAAGCTGTGCAATGCCTTGAAATATCCTGTACAATACAGCAACAACAAAAATTTGTTATTGATTCACATACATATGTATAAAACATCAGATTTAGAATGCATGCAATTGTGGAACATCAGAGTGCATCAAGGACCGCCACCGCAAAGAAACCCACCGCCAAACAGATCGGATGAGAGTGCCCCCCAGAAAGGAAAAGTCTCCCCAGCGGATGTGGAGGGGCATATATGGCAGGGAGTATATATGTAAAGCCCAGAGACCCTCCACCACCGAAAAGGGGAGGGAAAAAAGGGGGTATTATGCCTATATAAAGGGCTGATATATATACCTTATTGAATGTCTGCAAAAAACACACTCATATGACCAGAGTAAAAAGAAATAGGAACAGGAGGGCACCTGTAGAGCGGCCGTGTTTAAACCCCAACGTGGGGTGTTGTTCTGTTGGGACGAAAGTAAAGGATATAAACTTACAATCAGAGGTCTATGAGGTATCTCTCCAGGGGAAAAGATTGGACAGGGAAGGTTTACCTGCGGGATGGTGGATATTAAGCAAACTTTTTCTGGGAAATCTGTATAAAAAACACAGTGGGACCCGAGAGTAAGGTCTTGAACTTATGCCACTGAACCCGAGGGAATGGCACCATCCATTACATGCTTCTATAAGGTATGACCAAGGAAGTCATAATAATTAGATAATTAGGGATGTAACGATATCGAAGATATCGCGATATCGTATCGTCGTGGTCGTCTTGATATCGTCGTGGTCGTGTCTCGATATCGTCGTGGTTGGGTTACAATATTAAAAGGACAGGTGTCCGTCAAAAAGCAAGAGGAATAAACACAGTCCCGCGGAACAAATCATTGTTAACTACATAGACCAGAGTTTAAGGATTTTTTTTACTGTTTTTTTTTTTTCTTGCAATGTAGATATTTTGATCTTTCTGATGGAAAACGTGAACATAAGCTAAATGATAGGTCAGTGTTTTTTTTAAAGGCTTTTTGACTGACTATTTTATTTAAGTTTAAGTTATGTTCCTAAATACCAGTTTTAAAAGGCTGCCTTTATTTGCCTTGCACATTTAAACCTGACTTAACTTGATCTTTGTTTGCACTTAAAGGGAATTGCCTATTGTTTGTTTCCAATTGTTCTAGCTGCTTCTTAACTTGAACATTGCACAGAAGAATCAGTTATGCAACCAAATATTACTATACAGAATATTGATGTTCCTGACTACAACTTGCACTTTAAAAGCACTATGTGATCAGTGTTTTATGTTGTCATGGATCCATAAATACAACAATAAATTGCCTGTTGACTGGCAAAAGCAGAATAAATGTCGGTATTTTTTCGCTATTATCATCACAAACACTATCATGAGCTATTTAACAATACCGTGAGCTTTTCCACAATATCGCAATAAATATCGTACCGTGAGGTCAATATCGAAATTGTATCGTACCGTGAGATTTTGATATTGTTACATCCCTACAGATAATGTACAGATCCTAATGATACTATCAGTGATTGTTCCTCATCTACCTGATGATGGTGAGGGATGGTGTGACCTTCCTGTGTGGAATCCCGGGAATACAGAGGACGGGGACATCTCTCTGGTGGGTTCCTGGTATTAGGTGGCTCCATCATATCCTTGTGTCCTTCTGAAAACTCCTCCATCACTCCATACTCCTCATCCTCCTCTTTATACTCTTCTTTAACATCAATATTATCATCCCCGAGGTTTCCACTCTGAATATATAATAAAACATTCATTGTAACAAACATGCTGTGTATAAATCATAACTATCAGTGATTGTTCCTCATCTACCTGATGATGGTGAGGGATGGTGTGACCTTCCTGTGTGGAATCCCGGGAATACAGAGGACGGGGACATCTCTCTGGTGGGTTCCCATTACTGGATCCATCTGTAGGAAACACACACACTGACTGAATACATTGTTTCTATGTATTTATCAGATGATGGGGGATCTAGGTGGAGCCTCCGTACTGCTCTCTCCTTTACAATAAAGTCTCCTCTTACCCGGTGATGTGAGGGGCGGCTGATTCCCCATCATGATGTCCTTCCCAGCACCGCTCACCTCTCCTGTCAGCAACTCAATGATCTCTCTGGTGACTTCTCAAATCTTCTTTCTATTTCTCTATTCTATCAGGGAGGGAGGTGGAGGCAATGTGATGGTCATATGATCTCCAGGCTTCACAGGAGGAAAACTCTAGATTTGAACACAAATAGTAAAATCAAATGACATTCCCAGAATCCTCCTGACCTCACTGGTCAGGTCTCTTTTTATTTAAACCCCACTTCATGCTGAGGTTTCTGATATTACATACAATGCAGGTCCAACAGCCCTACTTTGACAGTAAGGAGGCCTGGGGTTCAGCCCACATCCTAAGAGCACCAGAAATAAAGAGTCGGATAGAGGGATAGTGGTAGGAGGAGCTGTGAGGTCAGTGTGATGTCATAGAATTCTTTGACTCTGATTGGAGGGACATTGGGAGGAGGAGCTGTGTGGTCAGTGTCATGTCATGGCAGTGGGGGAATTACCAGGGTTGCAGCAGTTGCACTTGCGAAGGGGTCCTGAAGTTCTGCCACTGTAGGGGGGCCCTCTGCTGCTCGGGAGACAGTACACTGGTCATTAACGTGCATTCTCACAGGCACACACAGTCCCCGACCCACCCATCCTCTCTGCCCGTCCATTGAGTTCAGTAGGGTAGGGAGATACAGTGTTGGGAGACTAAAAGAGAAAATCAGCTGACCTGGGATGTGCCAGTAAAGTGAAGGGGGAGGAGCTCTCCACCGTGTGAGGAGACCCCATGATGGGATAGGAGTTACTGGAGACACAGGAAGAAAGCCAAAGATACACTGAGACATAGCAAGGAGGAGGGACCGAGTGATCTGCAAGGGAGTGACACTGATTCCATCCCTCAATATCAGCACTGCCACTGATTCCTCCCCAACACCACTGCTGCCACTGATCCCCCACACCAGCATCACTGCTGCCCCTGTTCCCCCCCACATACACAAACCAGCACCACTGCTGCCACTTAACACCCACCCCCACACCACCACCACTGATTCCCTCTACCACCACCACTACCACTGACCCCCCCCCCCAATACCACCACCACTGCTGCCACTAAAGCCCCCCCCACACACACACACACACACACGCACATCAGCACCACTGCTGCCACTGATCCCCCCTCCACACCAACACCACTGCTGCCACTGAGTCCATCCCCTCCACCACTACTTCCACTCTTCCCATTCCACCCCCCCCTCCAACCTCCACCCTTGCCACTGATCCCATGCTCCCCTCACCACTGCCACTCATCCCACCCCCCCACCACCACCACCACTGCCACCGCTACCACTTATCCCATCCCCTCACCATCACCACTTTTTCCATCCCATCCCCCCACCAACCCTGCCACTCATCCCATACCCTCACTATTGCTCCCGCTCATCCAATTATATCCCACTACCGCTTCCAATCATCCCATCCCACCACCACTTATCCCATTCCATCCCCCCCTCCACCACAGTTGCCAATCATCCCATCCCCCCACCACCACCGCTGCCACTGATCCCATCCCCACCCAACCACCACTGCTGCCAATGATCCCATCCCCCACCACTGCCACTCATCCCAGGGGCGTAACTAAAGGGGGTCACAATTGCAAGGGCCCATGTGTTTCCCCTGTACACCTGGATAAGGGGGGGGGGCATATAGAGGAACAAATCTCCTCCATTTTTCAACTGCAGCTGCTACAAGCCAAGTTTTCCTCCTTTCCCTTCCATAGGCATTCAGTGGCTACAGGAGGAAAATGGAGGGGATTTGTTCCTCTATGTGTCACCCCCGCTGCCCCTCCTATCCAGGTCCTGCTGCCCTCCAACCCCGGGATAAGTGGGAAGGGGACCTGAAGGTTCTAGTTACACCTCAGTGTCATAGGATTCTCTGACCCTGATAGGAGGGACATTGGGAGGAGGAACTGTGTGGTCAGTGTCATGTCATAGGATTCTCTGATCCTGATTGGAGGGACATTGGGAGGAGGAGCTGTGTGGTCAGTGTGGTATCAAAGGATTCTCTGACTCTGATTGGAGGGATATTAAAAGGAGTAGCTTTGTGGTCGGTGTCATGTCATAGGATTCGCTGACTCTGATTGGAGGGACATTGAGAGGAAGAGCTGTGCGAGGTCTCTGCACACAAAGAATTAATGTGTCCCACCTCTCCTAAAATTAAAGATGAACGCTGTCTTTGCCAGGACACATCATATTCCTGTGATCTCCGTGTACTCCGGAGACTTTACCGATCACATTTTAGGATGAATATCTGAGACTGGGATCATAATAAAAAAAAAACAAAAAAAAAAAACTGATATTTACTACAAATGACATTTTTTCCTCTTTCTTCTTATTTGAATTCTATTGGAATATGTATGTCTATATTTTTTACGCTCCAAATACACCCCCCCCCCCACACACACACACACACTAATAAAAGTAGTATAATCAGTTTGTGAGGAGTGAATTGTTGTCAGGGCTGGGCTTCTGCTATTAATAGAAGCTCTCTACTCAGTGCACAGAGGCTGCTCAGCTGTTGGATAATTAGCAGCCATTCATTGTTTCCACAGTGACTCACCTGGTTACCATTACCTGCCTCATTAGTCCAGCCTACAGCCAGCCCCTTTTTGCTTTTTAGACTGCCTTGCTCATTTCCTCCGTGCCTTTGCCTGGTCAACATCTCCAGCGTGTCTGCTGTGTTCCTGTTATGACTTGCCCTGGCTGACGTCTCTTCTGATTTCTGGCTTTTGACACGCTGATTTCTGATCCTGGCTTTTCTGATTACCCGTTCTGGCTTCCAAACCCTGGCTTCTGTTCTTGACTACGTTCCTGTTCTGTTATTTTTGCTAATACATTAATGGTGTGATTTTAACTGCATTTTCTGTCTCTGCCTGGTTTATGGTTCCTGACAGTTGTGCTCTTGCTCCTCATTCCAGCATCCTGATTTTGGCTGTGATGCTTTCTTTCTTTCTTTCTTTCTTTCTTTCTTTCTTTCTTTCTTTCTTTCTTTCTTTCTTTCTTTCTTTCTTTCTTTCTTTCTATCTATCTATCTATCTATCTATCTATCTGCAAAGTGACTGATGTGGTCAGTCTCTGGGTGGAGACCAAACCTGATTGAAGCCAGCCAAGCCTGCAGTTTCATGCTCGTGATATTGCGTTTGTAACACGTGCTCCAAGCTCTCTGTTTGTCTGCCCTGCTCTGCTGTTTGGATTCCCTTGTTGAAGACCTTAATTCGGATATCGACTCCCTGAACTCTGCCTGCCTTTTGACTACGGATTTGACCCCGACTATTCTGAACCTTGCCTGCCTTGTAACTGGACTGTCGTTGAACCGCTCTGCCTGTCTGCCAAATGCAAGTACCTGGTTGCTGTGCTCAGTTCGTTCCTGCCCTGGTGTGGTGGCCAGGCACCATAGCATTGTGTTTAAGTCCTGGGGGCAACTGAGTACTGATAGGCCTGCTTGCCTTATGGGAAAGGAGGCTGCTATAGGCGAAGAACACAGAAGCCAGCTATAGTGTCTGAACACCTGCGTTAGGGGTAAGCGTGACATTGTTAGTATAGATGTAGTAATTCTATAATAGACTGATGAGGTGAGAAGGTCATTGGTGGAAAAGGTGACACATCACCAATATTAAGGAAATGTTTTAGCCCTGTAAGTGGGGGAATGCTATGATCTTGAAGGGGTTCATCTACGTTTCCCCACTATATATGGCTGGGGAGCACACGGCTTTCTATAAGTGGGTTCTTTATTTAAGTGGGCGCAACTTCGGCTCTGCATTTCAGCGAGAATACACAGCAAACTACTTTGAAAAACACCAAACTGACTGCAGGTGACCTTGTTTCCCCATTCCGCTCTCCTTCCTCTCTGTAACATGCGCTTTCTACCAATCCTTCTGATAGTTGTGTCCTCACTTCTTAATCTCTCTTTCCCTCGCCTCTCTTCGCCACCCCACAGCCTGTATATATCACCCTCACTTCTGTCCTCTCCCTATTTCTGCACTCACCAACTCCTGCTAATTATAAACCCACATGCTAATAAAACCTCCAGAACCCTGAGGCATGTCCCTTCATATAAATTGCAATCCCATACTACCTCCCTCACCCTTCTGCTTCTCCCAACCTCTAGAGATTAAACCCCAAACCCTGGGCCTCCATCGGTTAACTGTACCCAAATCCCTCATCACCCCATGCCCTCTGGCAAGAGCAGCAATCGACACAATTTAGTTTCTAACCCTCTTCTTCCCTTTGGAATGCCTGCTCTATCTGTAACAAACTAGATTCTGTCCATGACCTCTTTATCACTAACTACTTGCTGTTACTAAAACCTGGCTTCATGAATCCAACACTGCTGATCCTGCTTCCCTCTCCCATGATGGCCTTCTCTGGACTCACTTCCCCAGACCCTGTGGATGGAAGGGAGGTGGAGTGGGAATGCTTCTAGCCGCACATAGCATCTTTCAGGTACTTCACCCACCTGCCTCTCTGTCACTCTCCTCATTTGAGGCACATTGTATTTAACTACTTTCTTTAGTTTCTTTTAGAAGTGCTGTGATCTATCCGCCACCTGGACCCGTATCAACCTTTCTTCACTGGCTACCCTACTTTCTCTCTTCTGAAATTCCCCAAATCATTCTTGGTGACTTCAACATCACTGTTAAAACTACACTCCTCTGTAATGCTATCCCGACCTTAGCTAAGCCCCCAGTCCTCGACATCATACTCGGGGATAACCCGACTAAGTTGATCTCTGCACTCTACCTGAAGGTCAGGTGTAAAGCTACGGATGCTGTGTCTGACAGGGCCAAAGCCCGATGGGTGGAGGACCTGGGCCCCCTGGATGAAACAGACTGGGACTCTATCCTTGACTTCCCGCGCCTCTCGCCCGCTAGGCTTCCTGATAGATTGACCCAACTCTATATACTGCACAAGGCACATTTAACACCGGCTCACATTGCACGCTATCGCCCCGACTTTAGTCTGCAATGCCCTAGATGCCATGCACACACAGGCGCCTTCTATCACCTTATCTGGTCCTGCCCATTGGTTCAACCCTTCTGGCTCCAGATTATCAAATTCCTGCATGATCACATGGGCTCCCCACTACAGCTGGACCCAAGGGTATGTCTCCTGGGACTGTTCCCTGACTCTGATATAGATAAATTCCTCTCTACCTTCCTACAAGAAACTTTATTCTGCACTCGCAAGTTGATCGCCAGGATGTGGACGAGGCCCCAACCTCCCTCCTTTCAGGCATGGAGAGCAGACATGAATTCTACCCTGCTGTATAAAAAGTTGATTTATCGCCACAGGGGTTGCCCTGCCAAATACGAGAAAGTGTGGGGCAGATGACTGGAAACAGCTTCCACGTGTTCTGACTAGACCTCCCTCCTCCTTGCATTGCTGTGAGTGTCTATCCCAGTGCTGATTTTTACTCTTATTATTTGTTGTCCCCTCTGTGGCGGCCGCACCGCAATGCTCTTGAGCCTTGCTATGTTGCCTGATAAACCTTCTTAAGCGTCGAGTGGTTTGTGATCATCCCCGTTTGCACACGGATAATTTTCTTTTGTACTGTTTGTATTATGGCCTTTAAGTGTTATTCTTCTTTGTGATTTGTAATGCACTGTTGCAATTTTCAATAAACTTTGTTTTAAAAGGAAAACTAACACTCCTGCTACTTCTAAACTTCTCAATCTAACCTCCTCTTTTGACCTGAAGCAATCGATTCATGCTTCTACTCACTCTGATGGCAATACCCTTGACTATGTATTCTCCTAACTATGCACTCTGTGCAACCTCTCCAACAATATTTTTTCTCTCTCTGATCACCACAATATAGTTTCATAATATCCGAGACTCTCCTCTCCCTCCAACCACCTAACAGTTACCCATAGAAACCTTTGCCACCTAACCCTTCTCTTCCCTTCTACTGACCACCTCTATGACAAAATCTCACCCATGTCCTGCCACAATCTAACCACTTCTGTCTACAATAGATCTCTGTCCTACACCCTGGATGAGCTCGCCCCCCTCATTACACACAGATTAGGCCCCGAACACTACAACCTTGGCAAACAGACGACACCATAAGTCTCAAAAAACATCTCTTGAGCTAATTAATTTAAGAAAAAAAACATCTCGAGCGCCTCAGGTGTAAGAATAAAGCCTCGTACACACGCAACGATTATCGG
Organism: Pelophylax lessonae; assembly: GCF_965119305.1. Lineage (NCBI taxonomy): Eukaryota > Metazoa > Chordata > Amphibia > Anura > Ranidae > Pelophylax > Pelophylax lessonae. The sequence continues at coordinate 15,462,658 of NC_138770.1, forward strand.
CCGACCGACCGTTCGACTTTTGTCTAGAGTGGTGTTTTGTTGGAAAGTGCCGAGACTGCACACAAATTTTCTCGCCCAACAAAAATCTACTTCAGAAGTGATGTCATGTGCTGGTTTACTTTCCTTGTGTTTTTTCTTCTCTGAGCATGCCCAGTCTTGCTCATCAGATTTTTGTCTGGCGAAATCTGTACTGACTGACGGAAAATCGGCCATTGTGTTGACGGCCAACAAAAATGTTATAGTCTGCACACCAGATTTTTTTCGGCCGAAAAGTCGGAGTCGGTTGTCGGAAGCATCATACTAACAAGCCGAAAATTGGCAGATCGGACGTTGGCCGAAAATTCCCTGCCAATTTTCGACGCGTGTGTACGGGGCTTAAGTCTTCTAAAGACTTCAACCAATATAAATCTGCCCTTCAAAAATACAATTCCTGTCTCCTCACTGCCAAGCAGACCTATTTCATCACTCTCATTAACAACTTATCCCATGCCCATCAACCCTTCTCTACCCTTAACGCTACTTTGTCCTTGATTGCCTTTAACCACTAACTGATCCACTGCCCAGGAGATTGTAAATCACTACAAAAATAAGATTGATACAATTTGTGATGAGATCTCTGCTGTACAGATATCACTCCATATTCACAGGCACAATCAACTCTTCCCCTTTTTCAACCTTGCTACTATAGACGAGGTTGCTAATCTTTTTTCAACACCCACCCAACCACCTGCCCCCTGGACCCTGTACCGTTGAAAATACTGCGGTCATCCTCTGACTTTATCCTACACTCTGTAAACCACATCTTCAATATCTCCCACTCTTCAGGCATCACTCCCATACTTAAAAAGACCTTCATTGGACCCCACCAATCTGAACAACCTACACCCCATCTCCTTGCTCCCCTTTTCCTCCAAACTTCCTGAATGTCTAGTCTACAACCAACTGAGCGCCCATTTCACTGACAATAATCTTCTTGATCCCTTGTAATCAGGATTTCATCCTCAACACTCCACAGAAAATGCTCTCCTTAAACTCTCAAATCATCTGCTAATGGCCGAACCCAATGGACGCTATTCTGTACTCCAACTTCTGGACCTCTCTGCTGCCTTTGACACAGTAGACCACCCCCTCTCCTGCTTAAAAAACTCTAATCCTTTCGTCCCTGTGACTGTACTCTTCACTAGTTCTCATCCTACCTATCCCACCACACCTTCAGCGTCACAACTTTACTTCCTCTCCCTTTCTCCGTTGGGGTCCCCCTAGGTTCTTTTCTTGGACCACTCCTATTCCCGATCTAAACCTCTTGCCTTGGTGAGCTTTTAGCCTCCATGGCTTCCAATACCATTTCTATGCTGATGCCACCCAAATCTATGTCTCTACCCCTCATCTTATTCCATCAGTCTCCTCACATATAACTAATTTACTAACAAACATATCAGCCTGGATGTCACATCATTTCCTCAAACTCAATCTATCCAAAACCGAGCTCATAATATTTCCTCCCCCACGTGTCCCTTCCCCTGACTTCTCTGTCAAAATTAATGTCTCAACTATCCACTCGTCCCCACATTTCAGAGTTCTAGGTGTAATCCTGGACTCTGAACTATTCTTTCAGCCACACATCCAATCACTGTCCAAAGCTTGCCTCCTCAACATCTCCATAATACTCCCCTTCCTAATCAATGACACCATGAAGCTCCTAGTTCCCTCACTGGTCATCTCTTGCAACTTCCTCCTCATTGGATTACCTTTACTTTGGCTATCTCCCCTTCAGTCCATCATGAAAGCTGCTGCCAGGGTTATCCACCTTACCAACCACTTAGCATCTGCTACTCTGCCAATCCCTCCACTGACTTCCATTCAGTGTCCACCAACCCTCTCTGCCAATCCCTCCACTGGCTTCCATTCAGTGTCCACCACCCCTCTCTGCCAATCCCTCCACCGGGTCCATTCAGTGTCCTCCACCCCTCTATGCCAATCCCTCCACTGGCCTCCATTCAGTGTCCTATAAAGCCTTCCACAACTCGGCTCCCAGCAACATCAGTAGCCTAGTCTCACAATACCTACCAAATCGTTCTCTCTGTTCCTCCCAAGACCTCCTGCTCTCTAGCTCCCTGATCACCTCTTTCCATGCTTGTCTTTAGGAATTCCCTGAGCCTCTCCCATCTTCTGGAACTCCCTATCCCAAGTTGTCTGTCCACTTTTAGACCATCCCTGAAAATCCTTCTCTTCAGAGAAGCCTTTCCTGCCCCACCTAACTGGACTTTTATTTTCTCCATCAGCTCATCTCCCACAGTAAATGCATTTTGTATCCTTTGACCCTCCCTCTTAGATTGTAAGCTCTAATTAGCATTGTATCTGTACTGTCTACCCTCACGTTGTGCAAACTGTTGGCACAATATAAATCCTGTATAATAGTAAAAATAATAATATATGTGTGTATCATCATCTGCTGGAGATAAAATACATCACAGTGACTATGGAGGAAGAGGACGGACATGACGGGGGAGTTACTGGGTGTAAATAGAAAGAAAGAAAGAACTTATTACCTCCTCTGCTGTCTCTTCCAGTAATGTCTCCTTACTACTTCTTACCTCATGGAACTTCCTGTCTGTAGCTGACATCACTTCCTGTCTTCCATAGAGACTTCCTGTCTGGGTAGAAGTAAGATCCCCACCTTGTGGAGCTCAGAGGATCTGCAGCCCTGAGAAACGTCTCGTAGTGTAAAGTGACCAGATTTTTAAAATGAAATCCGGGGACATATTTATTTATTATTTTCTGGCAAATGGTAAACTATTTTATAAGCATATTTTCTTCTAATGATATATGTGGTGTATGTGAGATGTGTTTATGGAATGATTGTAAGATATATATATACGTTATTTCTCACATTTCCTCCATGAGATAGAAAAAAGAAGATAAAGATACTGTTTGGAATTTTTTGGGATAGGACTACCAAATGTTAAGAGGATAAGATAGAGCAAAAACTTGGAGGGGGGGGGGGGCTAAATTCAAATCCAATCCGGGCAGGAGTAATGGTGTCACCCTCTTTGCAAAAGGTAAGAAATATTGCAGAGCTGCAATGTGCAAATAGTGGTGAAACAACCCCCCCTATATACAATTATAATAAAATGTAAAATATGCACATCAATTGTACATTGTATTATGATTATATATCAGGGGGTCTCACCACTGCAATATTTCTTCCCTTTTGCAGAGAGGGTGACACCATCACTCCTATATTCTAATATACAGGATTAGCATCTCTGTTATTATTATTGTATGTTGGGCGGTTTTCACCATTATTTGCACATTGAAGCTCTACAATTTCTCAAAATATTTGTGCAGAGGGGGTGACACCATCACTACTATGTTACAATACATTGGTGGATTTGCACTGGATAGTCATGTATAGGTGTTACCATTGCACTTATAAGTCTATTTGTTGAATATTATAGATGAAGTGTAGGGCAGTGCTGCATTTTTGCCTTTTTATTGTTGCACGTTAGATGAGGGAACCGGCTAACAAGATTTTCTTATTGCTTTTGAGATTTTTTAGTTGCATTGTAAATGTTTTACTTGATTTGTTATGTCCCCTGTGGACTGGTAACCAGTGGCCCTGCATATTGGTGGTCAGTGTGCCTCCTGTATGCTTGTGCTACATGCAGGGTGCAGGAAGATGCTACGTGCAGGGTTCAGGAGGATGCTCCGTGCAAGGTTCAGAAGGATGCTCCGTGCAGGGTTCAGGATTCTGGAGGAGACTACGTGCAGGGTTCAGGAGGAAGCTATGTGCAGGGTGCAGGGTTCAGGAGGCTACATGCAGGTTGCAGGGTTCAGGAGGAAGCTACTTGCAGGGTTCAGGAGGAGGCTACTTGAAGGATGCAGGGTTCAGGAGGAGGCTACGTATAGGGTGCAGGGTTCAGGGTGAGGCTACGTGCAGGGTTCAGGAGGATGCTCCATGAAGGGTTTCGGGATCAGGAGGAGGCTATGTGCAGGGTTCAGGAGGAGGCTATGTTCAGGGTTCAGGAGGAGGCTAGGTGCATGATTCAAGAGGAGGCTACGTGCAGGATTCAGGAGGAGGCTACGTGCAGGATTCAGGAGGAGGCTACGTGCAGGATTCAGGAGGAGACTACATGCAGGGTTCAGGAGGAGGTTATGTGCAGGATTCGGGAGGATGCTCCATGCTGTAATGTTCCGGTACCTTTGGTACCCTAAATTACACTTTCCACAAGTGTATGCGCCCTACCATTTACTTTTGGAAAGGTGCGCATACACCTTTAAGACTGGAGCTGTCATCACTCAGCGCCGGACTAGATGGCTATTTAAGGCGTCGGTTCTCACTCACATGTGTTCGTTCAAACACCCTTATCTGGATGCTAACCTTGCTTGAAGCTTCCATGCTTGCAAGCTTACTTCGCTGACGGAACCTCGCTGCGCTGATCCCTGTATCCCGCTACTGGATCATCCGCCTCTCCTGAACCACCCTTCGGCTGTATCGCTAATAGTGCTAAGTACCCCGCAGGGGAATTCTCTATAAACTTATACTAAGCTTACACTATCTAGCTCTGCATAGTAGAGACTGTTTATCACATCTGCATAAACTAGATTGCTAGCTCTTGAGACTACTGCTACTTTTCTGCACTGGGTTGATCTCTTTTGTATGTCCACCTGCTATTCTATCATCTGCTATCATACAACATTGCTAAACCTTCCTGCATCCATCTGCTACTGTCTCACCTTCAAGTGTCTATCACCTACCACCTCCACTCAACCTATCCCTCAACCTTCATCATTGTGTTACCACATGCATAAAGTCACTCTAGGAACCAGCTTGCTAATTGTGTGTATTTACTGGCTGAAATAAGACCTTCCACACATGATGAGTCATTGAGGTTGGGAATGGTATCTCAGCATATCTCTTACATGACTGCTGACGTGGAACTATTTCTGCAGCTGAAAATCCACACCGTATAAAAACGCAGGAGCGTTACAGATTGAACGAACCAAAAAATGGATTCAGCAGAAATTGTTCCAGAAATAACCACTCAGATGACACAATTAAAACAGCAAGTATCTGCGTTAATACACGCACTTGCTGAATTAAAAGAAGACAATCAGGCTCTGTCGCAGCAGGTAATTAGACTGACACAACTTACCTCTGCTCAGTCCCCTGAACCCAAGATAAATCCCCCTTTGGTATTTACAGGCGATCGCAAAAAATTTCGCGAATTTAAAAACGCATGTGAGTTACTTTTTTTGCTAAAACCTCGTACCTACCTTACTGATCACATTAAGGTTTGTACTATTATTTCTTACCTATCAAGCGATCCTCGAGCCTGGGCAGATTCTCTTTTTGAGAAAAACGACCAGCTTCTCAACTCCTATGCCTTGTTCCTGGCAGAGCTCACTAGCCTATATGATGACCCCAATAGGCAGAGTACTGCTGATCTTCAGTTAAGATCCTTGAAACAAGGAAGGAGGCCTGTGGAAGACTTTGTCGCAGAGTTCAAGAGATGGACCCTTGATTCAGAATGGAATGATGCATCTCTGAAAACCCAATTTAGGCTTGGCCTATCAGAAGCCGTTAAGGACGAGCTCGCCCGAGCGGATCTGCCAAAAACCCTGGATGCATTAATACAACTCAGTATTACCATAGATAGAAGACTACGAGAAAGAAAGGCTGAAAAGATGGGAATGCCATTATCCGTTTCCTCTCGGAGTCTGGCCGTTCCTATGGAGGTAGGAACCATACGCCCACCGCTATCAACTATGGAAAAAGCCAAAAGACGAAATGAAAATCTCTGCTTGTACTGTGCATCCCCGGATCACAAGATAAACGTCTGTCCCCTAGTCAACAAAAAGAAGGGTGAGTGTTCACATGTCTCTCTAGGAGGATTGACAACTTCATTCACTAACCCCTACATTTCTGTTTTTTTGACATTACAGTGGGACCAGAACAGGATTACTACTAAGGCCATGATTGACACAGGATCTTGTGGAAATTATATGGATATATGTTTTGCTGCTTTAAATAAAATTCCTATTATTTCTAAACTCAAACCTGTCTCTGTAAGTCTTATTACCGGTGTTCCGTTATCCTCTGGTCCGATCACCGATCAGACACAAGCACTTCTAGTCACTATTAACGAGTCTCATAGGGAGACTTCTACCTTCGATTTAATACCATCACCCCACTTTCCCATTGTGTTGGGACTTCCCTGGTTGCACACACACCAACCAACCATAGATTGGAAGAAACGGTCCTTGACCTTCCTTTCTTGTTATTGCGAGGAAACGTGTAACCTCCCGTTTTCCGGGAAGATTCTGTCTGTGGTGACAGATGAGATTGCACCACTATGTTATCAGGATCTTTCTGAGGTTTTTCTTGAGAAAAATGCTCAAGCATTACCTCCTCATCGAGACTATGATTGTAGGATTGATCTACTCCCAAATAGCAAATTGCCGTTCGGTCATGTTTATCCTCTTTCACAGGATGAACTTGCCCATCTCAAAACCTATTTGGATGAGAACTTGGAAAAAGGTTTTATTAGACCTTCCACTTCTTCCACAGCAGCAGGACTCTTTTTTGTTCGCAATAAAGATTCAAGTCTCAGACCTATCATCGACTACAGGAAATTGAATGCTATCACAATAAAAGATCGCTATCCTCTACCGCTTATCCCTGAGCTCATTGAGCAGGTGCGTGGAGCTACCTATTTTTCAAAATTAGACCTGAAAGGAGCATACAATCTCATTTGAATCCGTGATGGACACGAGTGGAAGACTGCGTTCAGAACTAGATACGGATTGTTCGAATATCTTGTGATGCCATTCGGCCTATGCAATGCCCCTGCAGTTTTCCAACGATTTATAAACGATATTTTTAAAGACTTACTAGATGTCTGTGTTGTGGTATATCTGGACGATATACTTATATATTCACGGACCCTGTCTGAACACATAAGACATGTAAGACTTGTATTATCGAGATTGCTTGCACATAATCTTTATGTGAAGCTGAAGAAATGCTTGTTCCATAAAGATGAGGTACTCTTTCTAGGCTACATCATATCCAAAACGGGAATCGAGATGGACACGAGTAAAATATCCTGCATTCAGGATTGGCCTACACCAACTACACGCAAGGCGCTACAGCGATTTCTGGGATTTTCAAATTTCTACAGGAAGTTCATAAAAAACTTTTCTGCTATTGTCAGACCCCTCACACAGCTCACTAGCATAAAAATACCATTTAAATGGTCAGAAGAAGCAAATAAGGCTTTCCACTTGTTAAAGACAAGGTTTACTTCCGCTCCCATATTACGCCATCCAGACCCATCCCTCCAATACATTCTGGAGGTAGATGCGTCAAACCTGGCAGTAGGAGCAATACTCTCCCAACGAACTACCCCCACTTCACCACTTCATCCAGTCGCCTTTTTTTCTAAATCCCTGAGCAGTCCCGAGATAAATTACCCCGTGGGTGAGAAGGAACTGCTTGCTATAAAATTGGCTCTGGAGAATTGGCGACATTTACTCAAAGGCACCCAATTACCAATAATAATATACACGGACCATAAAAACCTCCAATATCTTCAGACTAGTAAAACTCTCTCGCATCGACAGGTACGATGGTCACTATTCTTTCTAAGGTTTAACTTCCTAGTGACCTACACACCTGCAGATAAGAACAAAAAGGCGGATGCACTATCACGACTAACTGAAGAAAACTACTTTGAAATTCCTTCCGTTCCTATAATACCTCACAAACGCATTATTGGAGTTGTCCGTTCCTTGAAGGAAGAGGTTCTGCATGGTATAAGGTTGGATTCACCCCCACCACAACTAACTACCGATGCAGAAGGCTTCCTCTACTACAACGACAAACTTTACATACCACCTACCCTACGCACCAAGATCTTGGAATTATCGCATGATGTGCCTATGGCAGGACATATGGGTATGACAAAGACTTTCAATTTGATTTCTCGGCAATTCTGGTGGCCTGACATGAAAACATCTATACAAAAATTCGTCTCTTCATGCAATGTCTGTGCCAGGTCCAAAATTGACACTACGAGACCATCCGGTCTACTATGCAGTCTACCAATACCCCAAACTCCATGGGAGGTTCTGTCATTGGACTTCATCGTAGAATTGCCTCCTTCCAAAGGATTTAATACCATCTTGGTGTCAGTGGACCATCTGACAAAGATGGCACATTTCATTGCTATTCGCAGACTACCTTCGTCCAAACAAACGGCAGAACTCCTGATGAAACATGTCTTCAGATTACATGGTATCCCAAAAACTCTTTTGTCTGACCATGGATCCCAATTTATTTCTAAATTCTGGCAAGAACTATGTCACATACTACGGATTGAGCGGAAGCTCACTTCTCCTTACCATCCGCAGACCAACGGACAGACTGAAAGAGTCAATCAATGCATCGAGCAGTATTTACGTTGTTACACTTCTTACCAACAGGATGATTGGTTGGATCTTCTCCCCCTGGCAGAATTTGCCTACAACAACGCAACTCACAGTACAACCAAGCAGAGTCCGTTCTACTTGAACTATGGGTTCCATCCCTCTATTCTCCCTCCACGCATCCTTCCTTCAAATAACCCAGTAGCCTCAGACTATCTTTCCCAAATAAAGGACTCTCTGGGTTTACTAAATACTACCATTGCACACGCTCACAGTCAACAAAAGAAGTACTATGATCTTCGTAGAAGACCTTCTCCACAGTATACTATCGGGGACCTCGTTTGGCTCTCAACAAAAAACTTGAGACTGAAGATCCCTAGCAAAAAGCTTGGACCTCTGTTCTTGGGACCTTTCCCAATCAAGAAACTTATTGGAAAAGCTGCAGTGCAGCTTACATTGCCAATGGACCTAAAAATCCATCCCATTTTCCATGTGTCGCTACTAAAACCCCATGTTCCGGACCAAGGAATAAGGCCTAATATTCCACCTCCCCCTCCTGTACAAGTTGAAGGTGGAGAAGAATACGAGATAAAAGAGATTCTGGATTCTCGTATCTACAGAAGAAGACTTCAGTACTTGGTTAGATGGAAGAACTATGGGCCCCAAGACGACACCTGGCTAAACACCTCTGACATACATGCCCCTAGATTAATCCGCAATTTTCATGCGAGATACCCAGACAAACCAGCTCCAGAGGCCTTCAGGAGCAGGCCTTAAGGGGGGGGTATTGTAATGTTCCGGTACCTTTGGTACCCTAAATTACACTTTCCACAAGTGTATGCGCCCTACCATTTACTTTTGGAAAGGTGCGCATACACCTTTAAGACTGGAGCTGTCATCACTCAGCGCCGGACTAGATGGCTATTTAAGGCGTCGGTTCTCACTCACATGTGTTCGTTCAAACACCCTTATCTGGATGCTAACCTTGCTTGAAGCTTCCATGCTTGCAAGCTTACTTCGCTGACGGAACCTCGCTGCGCTGATCCCTGTATCCCGCTACTGGATCATCCGCCTCTCCTGAACCACCCTTCGGCTGTATCGCTAATAGTGCTAAGTACCCCGCAGGGGAATTCTCTATAAACTTATACTAAGCTTACACTATCTAGCTCTGCATAGTAGAGACTGTTTATCACATCTGCATAAACTAGATTGCTAGCTATTGAGACTACTGCTACTTTTCTGCACTGGGTTGATCTCTTTTGTATGTCCACCTGCTATTCTATCATCTGCTATCATACAACATTGCTAAACCTTCCTGCATCCATCTGCTACTGTCTCACCTTCAAGTGTCTATCACCTACCACCTCCACTCAACCTATCCCTCAACCTTCATCATTGTGTTACCACATGCATAAAGTCACTCTAGGAACCAGCTTGCTAATTGTGTGTATTTACTGGCTGAAATAAGACCTTCCACACATGATGAGTCATTGAGGTTGGGAATGGTATCTCAGCATATCTCTTACATGACTGCTGACGTGGAACTATTTCTGCAGCTGAAAATCCACACCGTATAAAAACGCAGGAGCGTTACACATGCAGGGTTCAGGAGGAGGCTACGTGCAGGGTGCAGGGTTCAGGAGGAGGCTATGTGCAGTGTTCAGGAGGATGCTCCGTGCTGGGTTCAGGAGGATACTACATGCAGGGTTCAGGAGGAGGCTACGTGCAGGGTTCAGGAGGAGGCTACGTGCAGGGTGCAGGGTTCAGGAGGAGGCTACGTGCAGGGTGCAGGGTTCAGGAGGAGGCTATGTACAGGGTGCAAAGGTTCAGGAGGAGGCTAGGTGCAGGGTGCAGGGTTCAGGAGGCAGCTACATGCAGGGTTCAGGAGGTGGCTACATGCAGAAGGCAGGACTATTACCTATTTTTTTTCTTCTGTATGTAATGACAGTATACATGTAATTTCTTTTGTGTGTGTGTGTTTTGTCAGTATATGTGTGAATATTTTTTTCTGTGTGTGTGTGGGTCTGTGTAAGGTCACTCACACGCAGCCTGTATAAAACATAAACACCTCACATCACTCACACACCAGAGAGACACTACAGGAGATGGTGAGACACTGCAGACACATTATTACAGGAGATGGTGAGAGACTGTAGACATGACACAGGAGAGGTTAGAGACTGCAGACATGGTACAGGGGATGGTCAGAGACTGCAGACATGGTACAGGAGATGGTGAGAGACTGCAGACATGGTACAGGAGATGGTGAGAGACTGCAGACATGGTACAGGAGATGGTCAGAGACTGCAGACATATTACAGGAGATGGCCAGAGACTGCAGACATGGTGCAGGAGAAGGCCAGACACTGCAGATATGGTACAGGGGATGGAATATGTCTGCAGTGTCTGGCCATCCCCTGTACCATATCTGCAGTGTGATGGTGAGAGACTGCAGACATGGTACAGGAGATGGTGAGAGACTGCAGACATGGTACAGGAGATGGTCAGAGACTGCAGACATATTACAGGAGATGGCCAGAGACTGCAGACATGGTGCAGGAGAAGGCCAGACACTGCAGATATGGTACAGGGGATGGCCAGACACTGCAGACATATTCCAGGAGATGGCTAGAGACTGCAGACATGGTACAGGAGATGGCCAGACACTGCGGATATGGTACAGGGGATGGCCAGACACTGCAGACATATTATAGGAGATGGCTAGAGACTGCAGACATGGTACAGGAGATGGCCAGAGACTGCAGACATGATTTAGGAGATGGTCAGAGACTGCAGACATGGTACAGGAGATGGTCAGAGACTGCAGACCTAGTGCAGGAGATGACCAGAGACTGCAGACATGGTACAGAAGATGGTCAGAGACTGCAGACATGGTACAGGAGATGGTCAGAGACTGCAGACATGGTACAGGAGATGGTGAGAGACTGCAGACATGGTACAGGAGATGGTCAGAGACTGCAGATATGATACAGGAGATGGTCAGAGACTGCAGACATGGTACAGGAGATGGTGAGAGACTGCAGACATGGTACAGGAGATGGTCAGAGACTGCAGATATGATACAGGAGATGGTCAGAGACTGCAGACATGGTACAGGAGATGGTTAGACATTGCAGACATGATACAGGAGATGGCCAGAGACTGCAGACATGGTGCAGGAGAAGGCCAGACACTGCAGATATGGTACAGGGGATGGCCAGACACTGCAGACATATTCCAGGAGATGGCTAGAGACTGCAGACATGGTACAGGAGATGGCCAGACACTGCGGATATGGTACAGGGGATGGCCAGACACTGCAGACATATTATAGGAGATGGCTAGAGACTGCAGACATGGTACAGGAGATGGCCAGAGACTGCAGACATGATTTAGGAGATGGTCAGAGACTGCAGACATGGTACAGGAGATGGTCAGAGACTGCAGACCTAGTGCAGGAGATGACCAGAGACTGCAGACATGGTACAGAAGATGGTCAGAGACTGCAGACATGGTACAGGAGATGGTCAGAGACTGCAGACATGGTACAGGAGATGGTGAGAGACTGCAGACATGGTACAGGAGATGGTCAGAGACTGCAGATATGATACAGGAGATGGTCAGAGACTGCAGACATGGTACAGGAGATGGTGAGAGACTGCAGACATGGTACAGGAGATGGTCAGAGACTGCAGATATGATACAGGAGATGGTCAGAGACTGCAGACATGGTACAGGAGATGGTTAGACATTGCAGACATGATACAGGAGATGGTCAGAGACTGCAGACATGATTGATAAAGAGATGGTCAGGGACTGAGTTTATGGCTGAACCCGGTGTATCGCAGGGCTGCTCCACTCTATGTAAACCAGCTCTGCAAGATCAAGTCAGTAATCCTCCTTGGAAAGTATAACCAAGTGACAGAAGACAGCAGCACATCCAATTTCCAAATAAAAATTGTCTTACAAACAGTTAACTGCTGAAGATTAGTGGAGGACAGTAAACAGTTAATGGGTCTCTGAAGCTTCCAGCCTGAACCAGCAGTAAATCCTCCAACAAAACATAAAATCCCATGCAGCGCACACAGAGCTCCGACTAAATAGCTGAACAGAAGCTGGAATGGTAACGGCCATGTGTCCCTGGTTTTGGAGAATGCTGCTGCAGGGTCTTCTTATCAGTGTATCAGGCAATGTGCAGGTCAGGTTAGGGAGATAAAAAAGGTAAGGAGTGAGGGGAGAGGAGGCTGATGGGTAACCTCACACTGCCTGAACACACAGATATCTGGAAGACACTGCAGCCGACCAGCATTACATGTAACAGTGCTTGCTCTAATTGTAGTCATACCTTCTGCATCTCCCTTCTGGTGCCCTCATTCAGCCCTGTTCCCAGTCAAATGTGGTGGGCTGGAGAGGGGCGGGGGGGGGGGGAGTGCTATACTGGCTGTGGATGGAAGGGAGGAGGAGCTCCACATTTCAGCCCGCCCATCCCCGACATCAGAGCTTCGATTTGACAGCTCTGCTCCTCTCACTCTCACTGACACTGTGCTGGATGGATGGTCACACTGCTGAATGTACTGCTAGGCTGTCAGCAATAGGTACACCGCCCCTGAATCCAGGGACAGAATCGGGGACTTACTTGATCCGGGGACAGTGTCGTTAAAATTGCGCACACTCATGGAATTGCGACAAAGTACGGTACTTAAAAATATCCATAGGCAATGCTGAAAAATCCTTCACAGGTTACCTTTTTAGAGTTACAGAGGAGTTCTAGCGCTAGTATTACACATGTGTGGTGCGATTACCATTTACATATGCATGTGTGACTTACGTATGTGTTCGCTTCTGCGCACAAGCACCGCGAAGGGATGGGGTCTCTTAAAATTTTTTCTTCTATTTTTTACTTTTTATTTTTACACTGAACCTTTTAATTGTTTTTTTTATTTTTTATCACTTTTATTCCTGATACGAAGAATGTAAACATCCCTTGTAACAGAAATAAGGATGACAGGTCCTCTTTATGGAAACATCTGGGTCAAAAAGACCCCAAATCTCTTCTTTAACTTTAAAAGCAAAAGATAAAAAATAAAAAAATTATTTACTTCCAGCCTGGACCAAAAGTGACATCATGGCGTCGCTCCGGTCTTCCAAGGCCATAGAGGCGATGAAAGAGTATCCACTCTTTGATCGTCTATGAGAGCAGCCAGCCGCACCATCGGATCGTTTTCCAGGCAAAAACAGTAAGCCCAAAAAACACCGGCAAGCGGCTGGAGGGGGAGGAACATCCCTTCCCGCTGCTTCGGACAGCTCATGAACCGCTCGGAATGGTTACATGAGAAAGCCAGCCGCCAGCTGGAAAAACCAATACAATGATAGCTTCAGCCATAACCCTGGTAAACCACAACGTATACAATGAGGACACCAACAATGGGGTCCACTAACACAAACAATGGGGCACAATTCATCCCACTAACACCAATGATGGAGCACTATTCCTCCCAATGAAACCAAAGATGGGGCACTGTTTTTTTTTCCACTGACGGGACCCTATCTACAAATGCCCACAGTCCGCCCCCCCCCCCCCATAAATTCTGAAGTAAACTGGCTCTTTTGTTTAGAAAGTTTGGAGACCCCCCTGGTCTAGAAGAATACTACTATGAGCTCAGGGGCAGACTGGCAACTTTCGGCCCAGGGGGCAAGTACAAACCAGAGGCTCATGGTGCAGCAACTCGGCCCCTCTCCCACTCTCCCTCTTTTGGCCTCCTCCTTACCCCCATTCCAAGCTGAAGCCCTGCTCCAAATACTCTCTACTTAACGGCTGAATCTGGGTTTCTGACCTGGCCAGCAGGGGGCGGTTGGGGGGAGCTGGGACACCTCGGTTGGGGCTGGCCAGGGGAGAAGAGTCTCCAGTGGGGCATGGAACTGGCCTCTGCTCAAACACAGTTTACACCATCCATGCTGGGTGGTGGTGAGACCTGCGCTCTGTTCTTGTCTTCAACCCACACTTCTGTAGGTCTGTGGCAGGGACTTTTTACTTCTCTTTACCAGGAAATATTTAGCCATGCCTATGGAAGTAGCAGTGCAGCCTTTTTAAGGGGCATCAGAGTGGCCCAGGGGGCAATTGCCCCCCTGCCTCCTGGCCCAGTCCTCCCCTGTATGAGCTCCAGAACTCCCATGCAGAAGCAAAAAATTGGGTGACCCTTGGACTGAAGAGTCCAAGCCTGAGAAAAGAGAGTTTGAAATTTCTCATGGGGAACAAAAACTCTGGCCTGAGATGTGTTTAGGATTAGGGATGATCGAACTTTTCAAAAGTTCGGTTCGGCCAGAACATCCGAACTTCTCGAAAGTTCGGCCCGGATTTCAGAACCCCATTGAAATCAATGGGACCTGAACTTCGGTAATCAAAAAACACCATTTTGAAGCCCTAAAACCCAATAAATGCCCCTAAAAAGTGCCTAGGGTTCTGGGTCATGGCCCAGGGACTATTAATCACACAAAAAAAAGTTCTTAAAAATTGTCATTTTTGATAGAGAGCCAATTATTGAAAAGATTAAAAAAAAAAAAAAAAAAATGTCTTTTGATTTAGTGTCTGGGGGGTCTAAAAAGTGTACCTGTGAAGTTTCAACTCTGTAGCATGTCCAGAACCAGAAAAAAAAGATCGTTTGTATTAGAATCAATATAGAACAGGGATATGGCTCCGCTATTTTCACACCTTGCCGGTTTTGTAGCAAGCGTTTTTTTGGGCATTTTTTGGGGGACTTTGGAGGCAGGCAAAACATCTGTAGGGGTATATATACATACACCCATGTATGTATATATATATACACATACACATATACAGGTGTGAAAGTAGCAAAACACTATGCTTGCGATAATGAAATAATGAACACCAATATGTCTCCGCTCCTATCACACCTATATATGTGTATAAATACATATAAGTGTGTGTGTATATATAACCCTATACAGAAGTTCAGATGTTTTGCCTGCCTCCAAAGACCCCAAAAAAAAAAACACCAGCTACAAAAACGCCCAGGTGTGTTTTTGCAGCTGGCGTTTTTTTTGGGCATTTTTTTGGGGTCTTTGGAGGCAGGCAAAACATCTGAACTTGTGTATAGGGGTATATATACACACACACTTATATGTATTTATACACATACACACGTATAGGTCTTATAGCAGAGAAGCCATATGGGTGTTACTTATTTAATTAGCGCAAGCATAGTGTTCTGCTACTTTCACACCTATATATGTGTATGTGTATATATACACATATACAGGTGTGAAATAGCAGAACACTATACTTGCGCTAATGAAATAATGAACACCAATATGTCTCCGCTCCTATCACACCTATATATGTGTATGTGTAAAATACATATAAGTGTGTGTGTATACACATGTATGTGTAGGTGTATACACATATATGTGTAGGTGTATATATACATACATGTGTGTGTATATATACCCCTATACAGAAGTTCAGATGTTTTGCCTGCCTCCAAAGACCCACAAAAAAATGCCCAAAAAAATGCCTGCGCCAAAAAAAATGCCAACAAAGTGTGTTGTTGCAGGCGGTTTTTTTTGGGCATTTTTTGTGGGTCTTTGGAGGCAGGCAAAACATCTGAACTTCTGTATAGGGGTATACAGTGGGTACGGAAAGTATTCAGACCCCCTTAAATTTTTCACTCTTTGTTATATTGTAGCCATTTGCTAAAATCATTTAAGTTCATTCTTCTTCCTCATGAATGTACACATAGCACCCCATACTGACAGAAAAACACAGAATTGTTGACATTGTTGCAGATTTATTAAAAAAGAAAAACTGAAATATCACATGGTCCTAAGTATTCAGACCCTTTGCTGTGACACTCATATATTTAACTCAGGTGGTTTCCATTTCTTCTGATCATCCTTGAGATGGTTCTACACCTTCATTTGAGTCCAGCTGTGTTTGATTATACTGATTGGACTTGATTAGGAAAGCCACACACCTGTCTATATAAGACCTTCCAGTTCACAATTCATGTCAGAGCAAATGAGAATCATGAGGTCAAAGGAACTGCCTGAAGAGCTCAGAGACAGAATTGTGGCAAGGCACAGATCTGGCCAAGGTTACAAAAAGATTTCTGCTGCACTTAAGGTTCCTAAGAGCACAGTGGCCTCCATAATTCTCAAATGGAAGACGTTTGGGATGACCAGAACCCTTCCTAGAGCTGGCCGTCCGGCCAAACTGAGCTATCGGGTGAGAAGAGCCTTGGTGAGAGGGGTAAAGAAGAACCCAAAGATCACTGTGGCTGAGCTCCAGAGATGCAGTCAGGAGATGGGAGAAAGTTGTAGAAAGTCAACCATCACTGCAGCCCTCCACCAGTCGGGGCTTTATGGCAGAGTGGCCCGACGGAAGCCTCTCCTCAGTGTAAGACACATGAAAGCCCGCATGGAGTTTGCTAAAAAAAACACCTGAAGGACTCCAAGATGGTGAGAAATAAGATTCTCTGGTCTGATGAGACCAAAATAGAACTTTTTGGCCTTAATTCTAAGCGATATGTGTGGAGAAAACCAGGCACTGCTCATCACCTGTCCAATACAGTCCCAACAGTGAAGCATGGTGGTGGCAGCATCATGCTGTGGGGGTGTTTTTCAGCTGCAGGAACAGGACGACTGGTTGCAATCGAGGGAAAGATGAATGCGGCCAAGTACAGGGATATCCTGGACAAAAACCTTCTCCAGAGTGCTCTGGACCTCAGACTGGGTCGAAGGTTTACCTTCCAACAAGACAATGACCCTAAGCACACAGCTAAAATAACGAAGGAGTGGCTTCACAACAACTCCGTGACTGTTCTTGAATGGCCCAGCCAGAGCCCTGACTTAAACCCAATTGAGCATCTCTGGAGAGACCTAAAAATGGCTGTCCACCAACGTTTACCATCCAACCTGACAGAACTGGAGAGGATCTGCAAGGAGGAATGGCAGAGGATCCCCAAATCCAGGTGTGAAAGACTTGTTGCATCTTTCCCAAAAAGACTCCTGGCTGTATTAGATCAAAAGGGGGCTTCTACTAAATACTGAGCAAAGGGTCTGAATACTTAGGACCATGTGATATTTCAGTTTTTCTTTTTTAATAAATCTGCAACAATGTCAACAATTCTGTGTTTTTCTGTCAGTATGGGGTGCTATGTGTACATTCATGAGGAAGAAGAATGAACTTAAATGATTTTAGCAAATGGCTGCAATATAACAAAGAGTGAAAAATTTAAGGGGGTCTGAATACTTTCCGTACCCACTGTATACACACACACACTTATATGTATTTTACACATACACATATATAGGTGTGATAGGAGCGGAGACATATTGGTGTTCATTATTTCATTAGTGCAAGTATAGTGTTCTGCTCCTTTCACACCTATATATGTGTATGTGTATATATACATACATGTGTGTGTGTATATATATACCCCTACACAGAAGTTCAGATGTCATGCCTGACTCCAAATATCTCCTCAAAAAAGCCCTATAAACGCCTGCAGCAAAAAGCAGGCTGACAGGGGAGAAGCCATATCGCTGTTCTGAAAGTGACCTAAGAGAAACAATCTTTTCTCTATAGCAGTCACCCTGATATGGAAGGGTTTTGTCACCCTGCCATAGCAGTCAGAGTCAGTTAACCCTACACTACACTACGGTCCCCTTACACGTAACACTTTCCCTACAGAAACGAAATTATTAAATCTAACTATAGTGGAAAATAGCACCCTAACTACACTAGATATCCCTTTCCTCACACTAATAATTGCTAAATTACACTTTGTAGCAGAATTAACAGAACTGCTTCCACTCTCTTCCATGTCCCTGTATAACAATGCTAGGAATTTGGCGGGGGCTATCTTATATACTGGGGGGCGTGTTCACTAATGATTGGACTATGGACCCCCTAGTCACTCCAATCACATTCCTAGCATTCTCCTGCCCCCTCAATTGGCTTTTACTGATGGTTCTGGTCCAATCACAGGCTTTTAAAGCCCATTTCCTGTACCATTGCATTTTGGTCGGTTCTGGTTGCCGAATTCCAAACTTTTTCAGCAAAAAGTTCGGAATTCGGCTGAACCTCGAACAGCCAATGTTCGGGTCGAACCGATGGTTGACCCGAACCGTTCCATCATCCCTATTTAGGATGAGACCCAGATATTCCAAGCCATGAGTTGGTTCCAGTACTGAGATCTTCAGGTTCAGGACCCAGTTGAACCTTGGCAATGTCAGGAAAGTTCTAGCAATGCTGTCAGCCAGAACCTGAGCGAATGGAGGTCTTCCAGATTTCCCACAATGAGAATTCCCTAAGAGTACAGCAAGGCTAGCCCTGGGGCCAGAACCTGGGTGAACACTCAAAGTGACTACTCCATACTTCTGAGTAGGATTCCTGAGCCTCCAGTTCAAGGACAACCTGATTTACAGTGCCAGGTGACCTGGACTGTCCAAAGAAGGGACTAAATTATCCCACAATGTCACAATCTTGTGTTTTTGGGGTCTGTAGTGGAACTGGGTAAATGGAGCTGTCTACAACAGTGGTCTCCAAACTGCGGCCCTTTGATTGCTTTTATCTGACCCTTGGAGCACTATTTCATCCACTGAGACCAACAATGGGGCATAATTCCTCCCACTGACATCAATGATGGGCAGAATTCATCCTAATGTCACCAACCAAGGGTGCACATTTTCTCCCACTGACACCAACAATGGGGCACAATTCCTCTCACTGACATCAATGATGGGGCACAATTACTCCCACTGACACCAATGATGGGGCACAATTCCTCCCATTGGACCAACGATAGGGCACAATTTCTCCCATTGGCACCAATGATGGGGCAGAATTCCTCCCAATGTCACCAACGATGGGGCACAATTCCTCCCACTGACACCAATGATGGGGCAGAATTCCTCCCATTGGACCAACGATGGGGCAAAATTTCTCCCATTGGCACCAAGAATGGGGCAGAATTCCTCCCAATGGCACCAACGATGGGGGCATGATTCCTCCCACTGACACCAACAATGGGGCACAATTCCTACCACTGACACCAACAATGGGGCACAATTCCTCCCATTGGTGAACACTCAAACTGCAAAAGAGAAGATGAACCAGAGAAGCTGAAGACCCACAGCAAAGGGGAAGAATTGCTGGTGCGCCAGAAAAACAGGAACATTCAAGTATCCATCCTTGATGTCCACAGTGTTTAGAAAGTCTCATTGATTATACTGTATAAGTATTGGCAGGAAGTGTTAGATAAGCAAAATTCTTTATATGATATTGTGCTGACTCTGAATCCCATTCTTTTTCTTCTGGGTTATGTAGATTCTCCACAATGGATCATGATCAGGTAGTGGCTATTACAAGATCACTTTTTTTACAGTGAGGGAAAAAAGTATTTGATCCCCTGCTGACTTTGTACATTGGCCTACTGACAAAAAATGATCAGACTATAATTTTAATGGTCGGTTTATTTTACCAGTGAAAGACAGAATAACAACAAAAATATCCAGAAAAACGCATTTCAAAAAAGTTATAAATTGATTTGCATTTTAACGAGTGAAAACATGACTTGGTACTTGGTGGCAAAACCCTTGTTGGCAATCCCAGAGTTTAGACGTTTCTTGTAGTTGGCACACATCTCAGATGGGATTTTGTCCCACTCCTCTTTGCAGATTCTATCCAAGTCATTAAGGTTTCGAGGCTGACGTTTGGTAAGTTGAACCTTCAGCTCCCTCCATATATTTTCTATGGGATTAAGACCTGGAGACTGGGGCCTGTACATGTGCTTTCTTGAGCAGGGGGACGCTGCAGGATTTCAGTCCTTCACGGCGTAGTGTGTTACCAATTGTTTTCTTGGTGACTATGGCCCCAGCAGCCTTGAGATCATTGACAAGATTCTCCTGTGTAGTTCTGGGCTGATTCCTCACCGTTCTCACGATCATTGAAACTCCACGAGGTGAGATCTTGCATGGATCCCCAGACCGAGGGAGACTGACCGTTATTTTGTTTCTTTTATTTGTGAATAATCGCACCAACTGTTGTCACCCTCTCACCAAGCTGCTTGGCGATGGTCTTGTAGTCCATCCCAGCCTTGTGTAGGTCTACAATCTTGTCCCTGACATCCTTGAACTTCTTTGGTTTTTGCCATGGTGGAGAGATTGGAATCTGATTGCTTCTATGGACAGCTGTCTTTTATACAGGTAACAAGCTGAGATTAGGAGCACTCCCTTTAAGAGAGTGCTCCTAATCTAATCTCATTACCTGTATAGAAGACACCTGGGAGCCAGAAATCTTTCTGATTGATAGGGGATCAAATACTTATTTCACTGATTAAAATTCAAATCAATTTATAACTTTTTTTAAAATGCTTTTTCTGGATATTTTTGTTGTTATGCTGTCTCTCACTGTTAAAATAAACCGACCATTAAAACTATAGACTGATAATTTCTTTGTCAGTGTGCAAACTTATAAAATCAGCAGGGGATCAAATACTTTTTTCCCTCACTGTAGCCCGCAAGCCTCACGTTGGGTTTCACACAGTCCTGCTACCCTCGGAGACTGGATCTGGGAAATGGATAAACGAATGTTTGAGAAATATACTCATGCTCAACGTAGTGCCTCCCGGAACTTTGAAAAAGAGTGGAAAATAATGGAAGGATGCCTCACGTTCCAATTTTTCCTAACTCTAACGTTTAATGAAGGTTGGGTATGTTCTCTCTTATTGGTGGAGAGTGACAGGTCAGGGACAACCTGGTTTTCAGTGCCAGGTGACCTGGACTGTCCTCAGAATGGACCGAATTTTCCCACAATGACACGATGTTGTGTTGTTGGGGACTGGGATGGAACTGGGCAAATGGAGATGTGTAGAGCAGTGATCTCCAAACTGCGGCCCAGGGGCCAGATTCCCTTTGCGTGTGTAGCACAATTCCCAGCCACGGTGCTGGATATAGGTCCCCCTGGGTCACCGGTAGCAACAACAGCACATTTAAGCATGTTTCTCCAAGTGCGAGCACTGAGACAATGACCAATCTAGTATCTTTGGGTTTTTAGATTTATTTAGGAACTTGGACAGGAGAAGGGATGAGTGGGATACTCCTGCAACTGAACTATGCAAAATCTAGCGGGGACTCTGAAAAAATGCTGCTTGACGCTGGTTAACGCTGGCTGGATGCCTGTTAACGCTGACTTGACGCTGGTTAACACGCTGGTTAACACTGGCCGAATGCCGGTTAGCGCTGGATTGACTCTGTGACTTTACCTTTGACTAAGTAAGTCCTTTCTAGCTCCCTGAGGTACTCTTGCTTGAGGTAGCTATTTATACACCTTTGCTTTACTGCTGAATGCTTCAGGGCCCACACTGGCACCCCCTTTACTTCCCTATCTTCAGAGTTTGGACACTTGGCACCCCCTTTCACTCCCACAACTACTGGTTAGCTGGCTCCTGGATCCCCTTGACTTTCTGGAGTGCTCCCCTCTCTTAGGCAGACCCTGGGCAGATCTTAAGTACTCACGACGATACTGTTTTTTCTGAAGGCCTCTGCCCAGCAGCTCCACTTGGTCAGCAACACTCAGGAAGACTAATGTCATAGACAGGTTGCCAAAAAGTTTAGGGCTTTAGAAAGGGCCTCCAATGGCTGTCAATGTGGTGCCTTCTCCACTCTCCATCTCACTAATAAAACCCCAATGGATGACTCTCTATGAACTGATCACATTCCAATCACCGATCATCTAATCATTGGTAAAAAAGAAGACTCGGCACAGAATATTGTACGAAGAGTTTTTATTGGACAAGATCAGAATAAGCGATTACCACACAGTAATGATATGAATAAAATAAAGCTTAAATCTTTTATAATAGAATTAACAAATGTGTCAAATGTATAAATAATCATACATTGGTTGGACCAATAAAAAGCCGACTACTTCAATAAATCAAAAAGGAGCAACAACATGAAGCAACCAATAGAAAAGGTTCACCAGTGAAAGATAAATCCTGATTGGCTGCTGTGGGTTAATGCATGTTACAGTGATCTTTTTCCATCCAGTAGGTTAGATCTATATACATATTTATAAGAAGAACATAAAAAGAATAAAGCATTTCCCGTTAGGTCCTCATGCAGTTGCATAATAGGCCATGTATTGTCATGATTGCCCACTTGTTGCCTTGTGTATTGCCCGTCTATTGCCTCTTGTATTGTCATGAATGATCACCTGTTGCCTCATACATTGCCATAATTGTCCATCTCTTGCCCCCTATAATGTAATGATTGCTCACTGCTATATAACATTTCCAAAAAAAAATAATTAAAAAAAAAAATCAATTTTTTTTAACATTTTAGGCCAATTTGTTTTCTGCTACATATTTTTGGTTAAAAAAAAAATTGCAATAAGCGTATTTTGATTGGTTTGCGCAAAAGTTATTGCGTCTACTAACTAGAGGAAAGATTTATCTCATTTTTATTGTTTTGTTTTTTTCTTACTAATATTGGCGGCAATCTGCAATTTTAGTGGGAATGCGACATTGCAGCGGACAGATCGGACCCCTAACTGACACTTTTGGGGAGGACCAGTTACATTAGTACAGTAATCAGTGCTAAAAATATGCACTGTCACTGTACTAATGGCACTGGCAGGGAAGGGGTTAACCCTGTGGGTGATTTATGGGGTTAACTGTGTACCTAGGGGAGTGATTATAACTGTGGGGGGGCGTGGCTTGTAAAATGACCATAGAGATCTGTGATCCTATATAGAAGGCTCTCTATGATCATTCCAGGGAAGAAGAACGGTCAGATGTGTTTACAAAAGCAGACCGTTCTTCTCTCTCAGTGGGGAACGATCGCGGGTGACCGGCAGCAATCGGAGCCGCCTGACCCACGCATCAGCTTCCCTGCTGATGAGTGGGGGTGGGAGTGTGCCGGCGTGCGCTCGCCCCCTAGCTGCCTCCAAGCGACTGACGTAGACGTACGTGGGTTTGCCTGGGAGTACTGCGGCAGTAAAAAGGCGGCGTGTGGTAGGGAAGTGGAGAAGTTTGAGTTGAGGTGACGGGGCGGAATATATGGAGGAAATCCATTAGAAGATAAATCTTCCCCCAATCCGATCTGTGTGAGAGGAGAAAACATCAATTCCCACTTCTCACCATCAAACGCTCCCCACAGACACACGCGGTAGGCGGGATCTATCTGCTATGTGTAGGAGGGGCCTTCCTAGTATTATCTCTCACTTCTCTATTCCATATAAACCGCACTTCATATAAACCGCTCTGCGCAATTTTATACCGGAACATGTTAGGTATCTATTTACTCACCGTGACATCTTTCACATTATACAAAAAAAATTGGGATAACTTTACTGTTTACTTATTTTTAAACGCGGGGAAATGTATTTTTTCCCCAAAATGGCATTGGAAAGACCGCTGTGCAAATACCGCGTGACAAAAAAATATTGCAACAACCGCAATTTTATTCTCCGGAGTCTTTGCTAAAAAACATATTTAATGTTTGGGGGTTCCGAGTTATTTTCTAGTTAAAATATTGATTTTAACTTGTAAACCACACAAGTCAGAAATGGGCTCAGTCCTAAAGATAAAACAGTTCCCGCACTTTGAACATTAACAGGTAAGCTCACCTGTGTGTATTCTCTGATGGCAAAGGTTTCCTTTATTAATAAGACATTTCCCGCACTTTGAACATGAATAGGGAAGCTCACCTGTGTGTATTCTCTGATGGCGAAGAAGGGTTTCTTTATTATTAAAACATTTCCCACACTCTGAACATGAATAGGAACGCTCAGCTGAATGTATTCTATGATGGCTAAGAAGGTTTCCTTTATTATGAAAACATTTCCCGCACTCTGAAAATGAATAGGGACGCTCACCTGTGTGTATTCTCTGATGGCAAAAGTGGTTTCCTTTTTCATTAAAACATTTTCTGCACTCTAAACATGAATAGGTATGCTCACTTGTGTGTATTCTGTGATGGATAAGGTTTCCTTTATGTATAAAACATTTCCCGCACTCTGAACATGAATAGGGACGCTCACCCGTGTGAGCTCTCTGGTGCTCATGAAGGTATCCTTTGTAACTAAAACATTTCCCGCACGCTTAACATTTATAGGGACGCTCACCTGTGTGTATTCTCTGATGCGTAAGAAGAGCTCTTTTATCCTTAAAACATTTCCCGCACTCTAAACATGAATAGGGACGCTCACCTGTGTGTATTCTCTGATGGCTAAGAAGGTTTCCTTTTTTATTAAAACATTTCCCGCACTCTGAACATGAATAGGCACGCTCACCTGTGTGTATTCTCTGATGACTAAGAAGGTTTCCTTTATGATTGAAACATTTCCCGCACTCTGAACATGAATAGGGACACTCACCTGTGTGAATTCTCTGGTGCTGAAGAAGGTATCCTTTTTGGCTAAAACATTTCCCACACTCAGAACATGAATAGGGACGCTCCCCTGTGTGTATTCTCTGATGCCTAATAAGAACTCGTTTATCATGAAAACATTTCCCGCACTCTGAACATGAATAGGGACGCTCACCTGTGTGTATTCTCTGATGGCTAAGAAAGGATACTTTTTGATTGAAACATTTCCCACACTCTGAACATGAATAGGGAAGCTCCCCTGTGTGTATTATTTGATGCAGAAGAAGGTGTCCTTTCTGATTAAAACATTTCCCGCATACTGAACATGAAAAGGGTTGCTCCCCTGTGTGTATTCTCTGGTGCTGAAGAAGATTTCCTTTTTGACTAAAACATTTCCCGCACTGTAAACATGAATAGGGACGCTCCCCTGTGTGAATTATCTGGTGCTGAAGAAGGTTTTTTTTCTTTTTAAAACATTTCCCGCACTCTGAACATGAGAATGAATTCTCTCCTGTATGGTATAAAGAAGATTCCCTGAGATGAGATGGTTTCCCGCACCCATCGGCACTGTGAGATATTAGAGGACTATGTGAAGTATCAGGAGATTCCAATGATCTCCTCCAATGGTGAGGTCTGTCAGGTATATTATGAGGAACGGGATTTACTTCTGGAGAAGATGCCATGTCATTATCTTCTGTAGTCACATCTTCCTCCGATGTCCTTCTATTCCCACCACAGAGTCCGTCTGTCAGAAGACAAGAAAAATTACCAAGAGTTTTCCACACTCATATACACTGCTCAACACTTTATAATCAGAGTATAGCATCAAGTCAGGGAAACTCCTGGGATATTCATCTGGTCAGTCAAGTAGCAGAGGGGGTTGTTACCAACAGGTGCAGTAGATGGGCAACAATGAGACAACCTCCAAAACAGGAATGGTTTTACAGGTGGAGGCCACTGACATTTTCCCTACTCATCTTTTCTGAGTGTTTGTCACTAGTTTTGCATTTGGCTGGGGTCAGTGTCACTACTGGTAGCATGAGGCCATACCTGGACCCTATAGAGCAGGGGTCTTCAAACTATGGCCCTCCAGCTGTTCGGGAACTACAATTCCCATCATGCCTAGTCATGTCTGTGATTGTTAGAGTTTTTCAAAGCCTCATGGGATGTGTAGTTCTGCAACAGCTGGAGGGCCGTAGTTTGAGGATCCCTGCTATAGAGGTTGCACAGGCAGTCTAACTCCTCCAGGATGGCACATCAATACCTCCCATTGCCAGAAGGTTTGCTGTGTCTCCCAGCACAGTCTCAGGAGCATGGAGGAGATTCCAGGAGACCGGCAGTTACTCTAGGAGAGCTGGACAGGGCCATAGAAGATCCTTAACCCATCAGCAGGACCGGTATCTGCTCCTTTGTACAAGGAGGACCAGGATGAGCACTGCCAGAGCCCTACAAAATGACCTCCAGCAGGACACTGGTGTGAATGTCTCTGACCAAACAATCAGAAACAGACTTCATGAGGGTGGCCTGAGGGCCCGATGTCCTCTAGTGGTCCCTGTGCTCCCTGCCCGGCCCTGTGGAGCTGGATTGGCATTTGCCATTGAACACCAGAATTGGCAGCTCCACCACTGGCACCCTGTGCTTTTCACAGATGAGAGCAGGGTCACCCTGAGCACATGTGACAGACGTGAAAGGGTCTGGAGAAGCCGTGGAGAACATTATGCTGCCTGTAACATCGTTCAGCATGACCGGTTGGGTGGTGGGTCAGTGATGGTCTGGGGAGGTGTATCCATGGAGGGACGCACAGATCTCTACAGGCTAGACAGTGGCACCCTGACTGCCATTAGGTATTGGGATGAAATCCTTGGACCCATTGTCAGACCCTATGCTGGTGCAGTGGGTCCTGGGTTCCTCCTGGTGCACAACAATGCCCGGCCTCATGTGGTGAGAGTATGCAGCCAGTTCCTGGAGGATGAAGGAATTGATACCATTGAATGGCCCCCACACTCGCCTGACCTGAATCCAATAGAACACCTCTGGGACATTCTGTTTTTCAGTCCATCCGATGCCTCCAGGTTACACCTCAGTCTGTTCAGGAGCTCAGTGATGCCCTGGTCCAGATCTGGGAGGAAACACATTACCCAGTCCATACCAGTATAAATCCTAACCCATTACCCAGTCCATCCCAGTATAAATCCTAACCCATTACCCAGTCCATACCAGTATAAATCCTAACACATTCCCCAGTCCATACCAGTATAGATCCTAACCCATTACCCAGTCCATACCAGTATAGATCCTAACGCATTACCCAGTCCATACCAGTATAGATCCTAACGCATTACCCAGTCCATACCAGTATAGATCCTAACCCATTATCCAGTCCATACCAGTATAGATCCTAAAACATTACCCAGTCCATACCAGTATAGATCCTAACACATTACCCAGTCCATACCACTATAGATCCTAACATATTACCCAGTCCATACCAGTATAGATCCTAACACATTACCCAGTCCATACCAGTATAGATTCTAACACATTACCCAGTCCATGCCAGTATAGATCCTAACACATTACCCAGTCCATACCACTATAGATCCTAAAGCATTACCCAGTCCATACCAGTATAGATCCTAACGCATTACCCAGTCCATACCAGTATAGATCCTAACGCATTACCCAGTCCATACCAGTATAGATCCTAACGCATTACCCAGTCCATACCAGTATAGTGTCAGGGATACAGCCGTACTGGCATTTCTGCCAGTACAAGTCATGGACGCTCCTGGCTCAATCGACACAGCCCTCTGCTGGCCCGTCAGGGAAATGGCCATAGGAGAACTGGCAACATTGCCAGTAATAGCAATGATCGTTCCAGCCTCAATTGACACTGCCCTCTGCTGGCCTATAAAAGGTGGCCATAGGAGCAGACTCATTGCTGGATTATCTCTCAGCTTCCTGTGTTCTTGTGCTTCCTGTTTGGACTTCCTGTTGTGACCCGGCTTGTTTCTGAACCATCTGATGTCCTCCTGGTGTTTGACCCTTGGCTTGCCTCTCGGACTTTGCTCTTGCTACCACCTGCCTGTTTTCCCAGTGTATGACCCCGGCTTGCCTAAGGACTCTGTTTCTGCCTGCTCACCTGTGTATGACCCCGGCTCGTCCCTGCTCTGCTACTTACCTTGCTCTTGGACTGATCACCGGTGTTTGACCCTCGGCCTGGCTTTTACTACTCCTCTAGTTGCCTGCCTTACCCAGAGTTCCTGAAATCATCTGGTGTTCACCGCAGGCGACCTGTGCTACTTGGGACGCTTCACCTCCTGTACCACTTCCAGGGGTGACTCGCACTGAGCTGCAAGGGAAGCCCTCTCTGCACTTCGGCCTCCATCCAGATTGTGACATATAGATCCTAATGCATTACCCAGTCCATACCAGTATAGATCCTAATGCATTACCCAGTCCATACCAGTATAGATCCTAATGCATTACCCAGTCCATACCAGTATAGATCCTAATGCATTACCCAGTCCATACCAGTATAGACCCTAATGCATTACCCAGTCCATACCAGTATAGATCTTAACGCATTACCCAGTCCATACCAGTATAGATCTTAACGCATTACCCAGTCCATACCAGTATAGATCCTAACGCATTACCCAGTCCATACCAGTATAGACCCTAATGCATTACCCAGTCCCTACCAGTATAGATCTTAACGCATTACCCAGTCCATACCAGTATAGATCTTAACGCATTACCCAGTCCATACCAGTATAGATCTTAACGCATTACCCAGTCCATACCAGTATAGATCCTAACGCATTACCCAGTCCATACCAGTACAGACCCCATCGCATTACCCAGTCCATACCAGTATAGATCCTAACACATTACCCAGTCCATACCAGTATAGATCCCAACACATTACCCAGTCCATACCAGTATAAATTCTAACATATTACCCAGTCCATACCAGTATAGATCCTAACGCATTACCCAGTCCATACCAGTATAAATTCTAACATATTACCCAGTCCATACCAGTATAGATCCTAACGCATTACCCAGTCCATACCAGTATAGATCCTAATGCATTACCCAGTCCATACCAGTATAGATCCTAATGCATTACCCAGTCCATACCAGTATAGATCCTAATGCATTACCCAGTCCATACCAGTATAGACCCTAATGCATTACCCAGTCCATACCAGTATAGACCCTAATGCATTACCCAGTCCATACCAGTATAGATCTTAACGCATTACCAAGTCCATACCAGTATAGATCTTAACGCATTACCCAGTCCATACCAGTATAGATCCTAACGCATTACCCAGTCCATACCAGTATAGACCCTAATGCATTACCCAGTCCCTACCAGTATAGATCTTAACGCATTACCCAGTCCATGCCAGTATAGATCTTAACGCATTACCCAGTCCATACCAGTATAGATCTTAACGCATTACCCAGTCCATACCAGTATAGATCTTAACGCATTACCCAGTCCATACCAGTATAGATCTTAACGCATTACCCAGTCCATACCAGTACAGACCCCATCGCATTACCCAGTCCATACCAGTATAGATCCTAACACATTACCCAGTCCATACCAGTATAAATTCTAACACATTACCCAGTCCATACCAGTATAGATCCTAACGCATTACCCAGTCCATACCAGTATAGATCCTAACGCATTACCCAGTCCATACCAGTATAGATCCTAACCCATTACCCAGTCCATACCAGTATAAATCCTAACACATTACCCAGTCCATACCAGTATAGATCCTAACACATTACCCAGTCCATACCAGTATCTAGGTCCTGAGTCTAGGGAAGCAGCTGGCAACACTGAGAAGAATCTCCATACTGAAGGAGAGCTGGGAACGTACCAGGGGCCTGCACAGAGGAGAGTGAAGATACAAGGGTGCAGGCATCAGAGCAGAGTAGTTGGGTGACAGTTAGGAAGGGTAGAAGGGAACAAGGCAAGGAGGCCGGTCCTGGGCTGGAGCACCCCAATAAATACGCCCAGTTGTGTGATGTTGGGGAATCCAGTCAGGGACCAGCATTGCTGGAGCAGAGAGATGCCCCTAGCTGCCAGGGGAAGAACTCCTCCAGTGAGGGCGGGAGCAAGGGAAAGGAAAGACAGGTTCTGGTGGTAGGGGACTCACTTACTAGAAGGAAAGAGAGGGCAATATGTGGAAAAGACTGTAGGTGCCGAACTACCGGCCCTTTAGTAAGGATGGGCTGCACCTTAATGGGGACGGTACAGCTCTTTTGGGGAGAAAGATGGCCACCAAGTTGGAGGGGCTTTTAAACTATAAGACGGGGGGGAGGGCTCAGAAGTAGAGTCAGGAGGGAGCAAAGAACAGAAGGCAGTAGTAGAGTCAGCAGCGACAGTAGTTCCATAATGTCAATTGGGGGGTCTGTGCGGGAAAACCTCAGACCAATCAGGAATAAACATAATCACCATTCACGATCAACTTCCACAAAACTAAGAGGGGTATATGCTAATGCCAGGAGCCTAGGTAATAAAATGGATGAGTTGGAAATGTTAGTACATGAGGAGGACATAGACCTTGTGGGAATAACGGAAACTTGGTTCGACCCCTCACATGACTGGCTGGCCAATATCCAAGGGTATTCGGTGTACCGGAAGGACAGGGTAGGAAAAAGAGGGGGAGGGGTATGTCTCTATGTCAAGAATAATGTAAGGGTGATAGAGAGGAGTGATATTATGGAAGGGATGAGTATGGAGTTAGAATCTGTGTGGGTAGAACTCCATAGGGAAGGAGAAAAAGGAAAAGTCGTTGTGGGGGTTTGCTATAGGCCACCCAACCAAAGGGAGGAGGTAGAGCTGGAATTTATATCACTATTGGGAAAATTGGCAAAACTGGGATCAGTCATCATATTGGGGGGACTTCAATTATCCCGACATTGACTGGGATGAGAGGACTGCACACTCACAGAAGACCCGTCTATTCATGGAAACTTTACAGGACAACTACATGTCACAGTTGGTGGATTCCGCTACTAGAGAAAATGCAATCCTGGATCTATTGATCACTAATGACCCAGACATAATCTCGGAGGTAGGAGTGCAGGACAACCTGGGCTCTAGCGATCACAGGATGATCACATTTAGCGTAAATAACAATATAACAAGGCAAGTGGGGAACATAAGAACCCTAAACTTCAGAAGGGCAAACTTTCCAAAATTGTGCTCAATGATGGAAAGGGTAAACTGGGACCAAACCCTGGGAACACTGACCACAGAGGACAAATGGGAATGCTTTAGGAACATATTAAACAAATGCATCTCACAGTGCATTCCTATAGTTCGGGTCCCATTGATTTCAATGGGGTTCTGAAATACGGACCCGAACTTTCAGGAAGTTCGGGTGTTCTGGTCGAACCGAACTTTTCAAAAGTTCGATCATCCCTATTAATCAGCACGGGTTTATAAATGGGCATTCTTGTCCAACCAATCTCTT
Source organism: Pelophylax lessonae (assembly GCF_965119305.1). Taxonomy (NCBI): domain Eukaryota; kingdom Metazoa; phylum Chordata; class Amphibia; order Anura; family Ranidae; genus Pelophylax; species Pelophylax lessonae. Next base: position 15,493,989 of record NC_138770.1, read on the forward strand.
AGCATTCTACGAGGAGGTGAGCTGTGAGCTAGATAGGGGCAGACCAGTGGATGTGGTGTACTTGGATTTCGCTAAGGCGTTTGATACAGTTCCCCACAAGCGCTTAATTAATAAAATAAGGTCTGCAGGTATCGACCGCAGGGTTTGCTCTTGGATACGGAACTGGCTTAAAGGGCGTGTCCAAAGGGTGGTAATAAACATACTCAGACTGGTCTGGGGTGGTAAGTGGGGTCCCCCAAGGCTCAGTCCTGGGACCAACCTTGTTCAATTTATTCATAAACAGCATTGAGGACGGGATCAGGAGTTCGTTATCAGTTTTTGCAGAAGACACAAAATTGGGCAGGGCAATAACTGCACAGCATGAAGCAGATATCCTACAGAATGACCTGGACAAAATTACGGAGTGGGCAACAACATGGCAAATGAGGTTTAATGTGGAGAAGTGTAAGGTTTTGCACTTGGGGACTAAAAACATAAAAACACAATACACGCTGGGGGGGAAACTTTGGGGGAATCAAAAATGGAGAAAGATCTGGGAGTATTGGTAGATGATAGATTAGGCAACAGCATGCAATGTCAAGCGGCAGCTGCCAAAGCCAGCAGAATATTAGCATGCATAAAGAAAGGGATGCATTCCAGAGATAAGACTATAATCCTTCCACTTTATAAAACTCTGGTCCGACCGCATCTGGAGTATTCTGTCCAGTTCTGGTCGCCAGTCCTCAGGAGGGATGTGTTGGAGCTGGAGAAAATCCAGAGAAGGGCAACTAAACTAATTAGGGGATTGGAGGATCTCAATTATGAAGAGCGTCTGCAATCGCTCGATTTATTCTCCCTGGAGAAGAGACGTCAGCATAGAAAAAAAACTATTCAGTCGCAAGGATTGCATGGGGACTCAAGGACATACAATGCGATTAGAGGAGAAACGCAACGCGGGGGGTTCTTTACTGTTAGGGCTACAAGATTGTGTCTCTACCACAAGAGGTGGTTTCTGCGGGTAGTATGGTGGCTTTCAAAAGATTCTTAGACTTACATCTCAAGGATCAGGACATTCAGGGGTATGGGAGATGATTACGGTCACACACACCTATAAAAGGTTGAACTGGATGGACTATTGTCTTTATTCAACCTCAACTGCTATGTAACTATGACCTGCTGTATGATAGTAAATGGCAGTCTCAGTCTGGACCTACGCCAGGCCACGCCTTGATGTGCGGGACACCTACTCACTATCTACCGATATAAAATGTCCAGCTGGTAGAAAATGGGTGTAACAAAAGAGAATCCATATTATGTGTAAATATAGCAGTGGATAGAGGGGAGAGAGCAGAAGTCAGGACTATGTAATGTATAACATAGAGTATATAGTGCAGGGGTCAGGAGTATGTAATGTACAACATAGAATATACAGTGCAGGGGTCAGGAGTATGTAATGTACAATATAGAGTATATAGTGCAGGGGTCAGGAGTATGTAATGTACAACATAGAGTATATAGTGAAGGGGTCAGGAGTATGTAATGTACAACATAGAGTATATAGTGCAGGGGTCAGGAGTATGTAATGTGTAATATGAATGTAGAATCCCTCTGACATCCAAAAGGCAGGATAACGCCTCCAAAAGCCAGGGGCGGGCTAGCATTTCACCCCAGGGCTGAATCCATGGCATAAATACCGGGACCAAGAAAGGATATTGGGTGCCAGTCACTTTTGTATTTTTAAAGTGCTATTGCAGAATGGTTCAGGAGGTGAGGGGTTGGGGGGGATGGGGGTCTCAGATACCATGGCAGATCACTTACAGGCTCTGCAGATCAATGTCTACTCTCACAGTGTCAGAACCTATAAGCCGACTGAGTAACACTGTAAGCACATTCCCAAATTTCAGTGCGTCCTCCAAGTGACCAGGCCCTCCTTAGAGATCGGCCTTCTTCATGGCTCTCTCCAGCAAGGGGCCTCCCCTGGGTCTCCTCCTTGGCACAGCTTCCTCCAGACCAGGCAGGACAGCTTCACAACCACTTCAGCACATGTTAGGCCCCAAAACAGGCTAATGGACCGAACAGCAGAGCTCCATCCAGCAGCCCCTCCCTACACCTCATCCCAGGGGAAGAGAGCGAGCACATGGCCTGTCCCAAATATTTATTTCCTCCCCCAGCATGCACCAGTGACATAAACCTCCTACTGGATTGGCTGACAGAAAATATAAATATTCTTAATGTAAGACATTAAACCCAATGAAAATATTTATTATATTGCAGCTTATCGATTCTTAGATGTGATGTTAGTTTTCCTTTTTAGGATTTCTTATATGTTCATCTGGTGATCTGGCCAGTAAATCTGTTCTATAAGAGCTTCAATGCTAAAGCAGAATGTATCAGTTACTGGCATGGGGCAGACCATTTACCACTGACAGGGGTGCTTACAATGATCAGCTTTTATTTATTCTTGTAAAACTTTTATCCCAAAGGAAAAAAACTGTTTGCTGTAACTGATTATAAAGTGTGAGATGGAGTTTGGCTTAAATTTGTTACTGTATTTAAATCTGATAATACATCTAACACTCCCCCAGACTGATAACGCTGCTGTCTCCAGAGTGGGGGCGCTCTAATACAGAAGGTGTGACCAGGTGAAAACAGAGGGGGAAAAGCCTTTAAAAGAAAAGTAATGCAGCCACCACATCCAATGATCGGTAAGCTGCAATGTGTGACATTTTTGGTTTTGGGTTTATTATCATTTTAGTTTGGTTGGTGAAATGTCATACTATGTCCAGTGATAGCGGTGACATCTACTGGCCACAGTGAGAAATCACAACTCAGCTTAAGCTTAGGGAAAAAACAGGCGAAAAAATGAACCATCAGTCTGAGCTAAGTACAGCCCAGCCAAAAACTAACATGACATAGTAGTCTCTATTTAAGACAAGCTGTAACTTCAGATCCCCGTCCCCTTTTTTCTGACTGCTCAGACAAACTGTCTAAATTCTGGATTTCTAACAGATGTAAAGAAGAGAGAAATTCGGATAAAGGGGTACAACTTATGTAGGAGGATTTGTTTCATCTCTGTGTATCACCTGAGGCCAATCACTTCACTGGGTATATGGAGGGTTTACACCCACTCTAAATGTTTACATGAGACAAGTTGCCGAGGTCCCACACCGCTGCCTCCCATCTCCTGAGACTGCACTCAGTGACTTGGGTGTGAGACTATACAGACATATCCCTCCACCCGGCACAGCCAGCAAATAACAGAGCAAGTAACCCTGGGAGAATTGTTTTGTCAGAGATCTTACTAGACCCGGGCATGGGGCAGAAGACCCGAAGAACAAACCCCAGGTGTCTAGATCTGGTAACGTCTATGGTGAAAATGAACATTTTTGCTGCCAGCTGAAACCCAGAATCTCCATAAATCCAGTCTAGATACATAAATTGTGTCTGCAGCACAGAGAAGGAAGATTATCCGAGAGAAATACAGGAATACAGGACGGGGAACACAGCTCAGGAAAGTGACCAGGGGATTACAGGCTGATATCACCCAGTCCCCGCCCTACTCTGGACCAATCAGTGAGCAGTATGGGTGGAGGAATGTATTTAGTGTTAATGACCCACCTGTGCTGATCTCTGTAGGAGTGTCCTCCTCTATAAATGTCCCCGTTATTCCATCCTCCTCCATAGACTGCTGATTATCCCTCACACATCTCTCTTCTTCTTCTGATTTAACCTCAAATTCTATATCAATTGGATCTCCACTCTAAATCAAGAAAATAAGAGAGAATATCATCTGTAAAATATAAGATTTATTATTGTGACATCACATAAAAATCCACACATTGTCTCCATGAGTCTGTGTTTTATAATCTCTGTCTCACCAACCTTGTAACAGTGAGGGATGGTGTGACCTTCCTGTGTGGAATCCCGGGAATACAGAGGACGGGGACATCTCTCTGGTGGGTTCCTGGTATTAGGTGGCTCCATCATATCCTTGTGTCCTTCTGAAAACTCCTCCATCACTCCATACTCCTCATCCTCCTCTTTATACTCTTCTTTAACATCAATATTATCATCCCCGAGGTTTCCACTCTGAATATATAATAAAACATTCATTGTAACAAGCATGCTGTGTATAAATCAGAACTACCAATCATTGTCACTCATCTACCTGATGATGGTGGGGGATGGTGTGACCTTCCTGTGTGGAATCCCGGGAATACAGAGGACGGGGACATCTCTCTGGTGGGTTCCCATTACTGGATCCATCTGTAGGAAACACACACACTGACTGAATACATTGTTTCTATGTGTTTATCAGATGATGGGGGATCTAGGTGGAGCCTCCGTACTGCTCTCTCCTTTACAATAAAGTCTCCTCTTACCCGGTGATGTGAGGGGCGGCTGATTCTCCATCATGACGTCCTTGTAGAGATCCTTGTGTCCTTCTAAATACTCCCACTCCTCCATGGAGAAATAGACAGTGACATCCTGACACCTTATAGGAACCTGACACACACAATGATACAGTCACCATCCAGACACATCCCTTGTCTGTTACTGGATAATGTCCCAGAATTCCCAGCACCACTCACCTCTCCTCCATGATCTCTCTGGTGACTTCTAGAATCTTCTTTGTATTTCTCTATTCTATCAGGGAGGGAGGTGGAGGCAATGTGATGGTCATATGATCTCCAGACTTCACAGGAGGAAAACTCTAGATCTGAACACAAATAGTAAAATCAAATGAAATTCCCAGAATCCTCCTCACCTCACCATTCAGGTTTCCATTTGATTAAAGCCTCACCTCAGACTGAGGTATAATTTACCCACACAGGACCCCCACACTACGCAGGGTAAAAGCTTGTTGCAGGCATTCTGACATCATTACATACAACGCAGGACCAACAGACCCACTTTGCTAGTGAGGATGCCAAGGCTCCGCCCACATCCTAAGAGCATGAGAAAAAAAGCCAGATGGATGGACATTGGGGGGAGGAGCTGTGAGGTCAGTGTGATGTCATAGGACATATAGACTCTGAATGTAGGGACATTTGAAGGGGAAGATTTGAGGGGTGCTCTATATGAGGATCCGGTGCAAACCAAATCATTGTTCCCGGGTCCCTCCCACTTCTCCTAAAATAAAGAGTGAACTTTGACCTTTACCATACAGAAATCTGTCAGGAATGTGTGAAAGTAATCTCTCATGTGATCAGGTGACGTGCGGAGGAGGAGTGTAAATAGCAGACAATTTTCTCCGGAGCTTCTAATGGTGGGGATGGATTTTGCTGAGTGCTGGTGCCAAGTATCCACCCCACAGGGTCACTGCAGGTGTGGAGAAAAGCTGTGTAAGAGGATATGGAGGAGAGATGAGGAGGAGATCCAGGAATCAGGATAAAGGTCAGGACAAGCATCAGACGAGCGCATCCAAGAGATGAAGCCGGGGTCACTACACAGGAAATCAATCCAAGGAAACAACAGGCAGGACGAGGAATAGCAAGAAGGAGCTCAGAGACAAATGAGAATATTGCTCAGCCAATGGGAGATAATCTCAGCATGACTTACATAATGAAGGAGATGAGGGGGAGAGGAGGTGACCATAGATACGGGGAAATTCAGCTGGTTCAGCAGGGATCGCTCACATTTCCATCCATGTGTGGTCACTGCCGGATAAAAGTCACTCCATCAGCGGCTGCAGCCAATAGCTTCATCACTGATCTGTGTATTCTGAGAGCGGAGGAGCGCCCCCATTGTCAGAATACAATAGTGCAGCGGGGAGGATCCCCCTCCAATGTGTGGATGGAGGGAATTGCCTCCGTTTTTTCCACTCATCCCTCTGGCTGAACGATAAAACTGAACCATGTATGGCCGGATTTGGGAGCAAGATATATTATTCATCAACTGATCCCCCTGAAGGGGTTAATCTAGGTTTCCACACTATATGGAGATAAAAGACATCACAGTGACTATGGAGGAAGAGGACGGACATGACAGGGGGGGGGGGGGTTACTGGGTGTAAATAGAAAATAAGATCTTATTACCTCCTCTGCTGCCACTTCCAGTAATGTCTCCTCTCTCTACTTCCTATGGAATGTCGTGTGTGTGTGTGTGTGTGTGTCTGACATCACTTCCTGTCTGTATTCCATAGAGACTTCCTGTCTGGGTAGAGGTGAGATCACCACCTTGTGGAGCTCAGAGGAACTGCAGCCCTGAGAACTGTCTGGTAGTGTGAACACGGCCTTGTGCTGTGTGTGTATATACTGTATATCCTTCCCCTTTCTCTCCTCCCTGAGTGTGTAGGAAGAGGCGGAGCTCCTGCTGGAACAGCGGTCGGAGGAGGAAGCAGAGTCTAGGAGGGAGACTGACAGAAAGCGCAGTAGACTTGCAGGGCTGCAGTTCCTCTGATCTCCACAAGGTGGTGATCTCACTTCTACTCAGACAGGAAGTCTCTATGGAATACAGACAGGAAGTGTTGTCAGATTCTGACAGGACATTCCATTTTGTAGGACGGAGAGAGAAGACAATGCAGGAACTGGCAGAGGAGGTAATACGTAGATTAACCCCTTCAGGGGGATCAGTTGATGAATAACATATCTTGCTTTCAGAGCTGACCATACATGGTTCACTTTTATTGAGTGAAAAAAAAATGAAGCAATTCCCCCATCCACACATTGGAGGGGGGATGGAGGAATCCTCTCCACTGCACTATTGTATTCTGACAATGGGGGGCGCTCCTCCACTCTCAGAACACACAGAATAGCTATTGGCTGCAGCCGCTGATGGAGTGACTTTTATCCGGCAGTGACCACACATGGATGGAAATGTGACCGATCCCTGCTGAACCAACTGAATTTCCATGTCACCCTAACCACTTAAGCCCCAAGCCTATTTTTGACACTTTTTGTTTACAAATTAAAATCAGTATTTTTTGCTAGAAAACTACCCAAACATTATATATATATATATATATATATATATATTTTAGCAAAGACTCTGGAGAATAAAATGGCGGTCATTGCAATATTTTTTGTCACACGGTATTTGCGCAGCGGTCTTTCAAATGCAATTTTTTTGGAAAAATTACGTAAAATCACATTACACAAAAAACTAAACAGTAAAGTTAGCCCATTTTTTTTTGTATATTGTGAAAGATGATGTCACGCCAAGTAAATAGATACCTAACATGTTATGGTTTAAAATTGCGCACACACGTGGAATGGCGACAAAATACGGTTAATAAATATCTCCATAGGCGACGCTTTAAAAATTTTTAATAGTTACCAGTTTAGAGTTAGAGTGTAGCTCTTTTTTTTAATTTATTGCTCACGGTCTAGCGATCGCGGCGATACCTCACATGTGTGGTTTGAACAGCGATTTTATTTGCGGCGCAACTTCCGTATACGTTTTCTTTCATCCCTTGTGACAGCAATATGTGCAGTGACAGGTACTCTTTATGGAGGAATCGAGGGTCTAAAATACCCCAAACCCCTCCACTGCACTTCCATGTATTCAAAACACCAAAACTGCATTTTTGAATACATTCACTTTTTTAATCTGCCGTCTTTGGCAGCCGAGTAACCCAGATGTGACGTCATGGATGCCGCCTCCGGGCTACGTCATCGGAGACCCGATCAAAGCCGCATCTGGCTTAGATCGGAACTCCATCCAGCCGGCAGACGCGAGACCCGGGCAGAGCTGTGGAAGGTGGGGGGAGGGGGGGGCATCATCTCCCGCTCGCCGGGGTAACGATCGAGCGGCTCTCGGTCATTACCGCCGGAAAGCTGACCGCCGGCTCTAACAAACGGTACCTAGATGATGCCTCCACCTAGAGGCATCATCCCGGAACAACTACTTAAATTGATTCGACATAGGTCTACGTCAGTTTGCGTTAAGTGGTTAAGTGACTTCCTCCCCTCCCCCTCATCCCCTACATTATGCAAGTCATGCTGAGATAATCTCCCATTGGCTGAGCAATATTCTCATTTTCCTCTGAACTCCTTCTTGCTATTCCTTGTCCTGCCTGTTGTTTCCTTGGATTGATTTTCTGTGTAGTGACCCCGGCCTCATCTCTTGGATGCGCTCGTCTGTCGCTTGCCCTGACCTTTATCCTGATTCCTGGATCTCCTCCTCATCTCTCCTCCATATCCTCTTACACAGCTTTTCTCCCCACCTTCAGTGACCCTGTGGGGTGGATACTTGACACCAGCATGCAGCAAAATCCATCCCCACCATTAGGAGCTCTGGAGAAAATTTTCTGCTATTTACACTCCGTTCCTCCACACGTCACCTGATCATATAGAGGGCCCCTCAAATCTCCCCCTCCAAATGTCCCTCCATCCAGAGTCCATATGTCCTATGACATCACACTGACGTAACAGCTCCTCCCCCCCATGTCCCTCCATCTGGCTTTTTTTCCCCATTCTCTTAGTATGTGGATGGACCCTTGGCATCCTCACTAGCAAAGTGGGACTGTTGGTCCTGCGTTGTATGTAATGATGTCAGAATGCCTGCAACAAACTTTTACCCTGCGTAGTGTGGGGGTCCTGTGTGGCTAAATTATACCTCAGTCTGAGGTGGGGCTTTAATCAAATGGAAACCTGAATGGTGAGGTGAGGAGGATTCTGGGAATTTCATTTGATTTTACTATTTGTGTTCAGATCTAGAGTTTTCCTCCTGTGAAGTCTGGAGATCATATGACCATCACATTGCCTCCACCTCCCTCCCTGATAGAATAGAGAAATACAAAGAAGATTCTAGAAGTCACCAGAGAGATCATGGAGGAGAGGTGAGCGGTGCTGGGAATTCTGGGAGATTATCCAGTAACAGACAAGGGATGTGTCTGGATGGTGACTGTATCATTGTGTGTGTCAGGTTCCTATAAGGTGTCAGGATGTCACTGTCTATTTCTCCATGGAGGAGTGGGAGTATTTAGAAGGACACAAGGATCTCTACAAGGACGTCATGATGGAGAATCAGCCGCCCCTCACATCACCGGGTAAGAGGAGACTTTATTGTAAAGGGGAGAGCAGTACAGAGGCTCCACCTAGACCCCCCATCATCTGATAAACACATAGAAACAATGTATTCAGTCAGTGTGTGTGTTTCCTACAGATGGATCCAGTAATGGGAACCCACCAGAGAGATGTCCCCGTCCTCTGTATTCCCGGGATTCCACACAGGAAGATCACACCATCCCTCACCATCATCAGGTAGATGAGGAACAATCACTGATAGTATCATTAGGATCTGTACATTATCTGCATTGTTACCATTGATGTCATTTTTATTATATATTCAGAGTGGAAACCTGAGAGATTCTAAAGTTGAGGTTAAAGAAGAGATAAAAGAGGAGGATGACGAGGATGGGGCGATGAAGGAGTCAGAGTTTCTAAAAATACACAAAGATCTGTACCAGGACACCATGGTGGAGTCATCCAGCTACAGAAACCCACCAGAGAGATGTCCCCGTCCTCTGTATTCCCGGGATTCCACACAGGAAGGTCACACCATCCCCCACCATCATCAGGTAGATGAGTGACAATTATTGGTAGTTCTGATTTATATACAGCATGTTTGTTACAATGAATGTTTTATTATATATTCAGAGTGGAATCCCCGGGGATGATAATATTGATGTTAAAGAAGAGTATAAAGAGGAGGATGAGGAGTATGGAGTGATGGAGGAGTTTTCAGAAGGACACAAGGATATGATGGAGCCACCTAATACCAGGAACCCACCAGAGAGATGTCCCCGTCCTCTGTATTCCCGGGATTCCACACAGGAAGGTCACACCATCCCTCACTGTTACAAGGTTGGTGAGACAGAGATTATAAAACACAGACTCATGGAGACAATGTGTGGATTTTTATGTGATGTCACAATAATAAATCTTATATCTTACAGATGATATTCTTTAATTTTCTTCATTTAGAGTGGAGATCCAATCGATATAGAATTTGAAGTTAAAGCAGAAGAAGAAGAGAGGTATGTGGGGGATGATCAGCAGTCTATGGAGGAGGATGGAATAACGGGGACATTTATAGAGGAGGACACTCCTACAGAGATCAGCACAGGTGGGTCATTAACACTAAATACATTCCTCCACCCATACTGCTCACTGATTGGTCCAGAGTAGGGCGGGGGCTGGGTGATATCAGCCTGTAATCCCCTGGTCTCTTTCCTGAGCTGTGTTCCCCGTCCTGTATTCCTGTATTTCTCTCGGATAATCTTCCTTCTCTGTGCTGCAGACACAATTTATGTCTCTAGACTGGATTTATAGAGATCCTGGGGTTCAGCTGGAAGCAAAATGTTCACTTTCACCATAGACATTACTAGACCTAGGCACCTGGGGTATGTGCTTTGGGTCTTCTTCCACTTTTTCAGTTTTTCACTATAGGTGTTATCAAACCTAGGACATGTGTTTTGGTTCTTCATACCCGGTTCTAGTAAGATCACTGACAGAACAATTCTCCCGGGGTTACTTGCTCTGTTATTTGCTGGCTGTGCTGGGTGGAGGGATATGTCTGTATAGTCTCACACCCAAGTCACTGAGTGCAGTCTCAGGAGATGGGAGGCAGCGGTGTGGGACCTCTGCAACTTGTTTCATGTGAACATTTTGAGTGGGTGTAAACCCTCCATATACCCAGTGAAGTGACTGTCCTCAGGGGATACACAGAAATGAAACAAATCCTCCTACATAAGTTGTACCCCTTTATCTGCATTCCTCTCTTTACAAAGTCCAGAATTTAGACAGTTTGTCTGAGCAGTCAGAAAAAAGGGGACGGGAATGTAAAGTTACAACTTTTCCTTAATAGAGACTGCTATGTCATGTTAGTTTTTGGCTGGGCTGTACTTAGCTCAGACTGATTGTTCAGTTTTTCGCCTGGTTTTTCCCTAAGCTTAAGCGGAGTTGTGATTTCTCACTGTGGCCAGTAGATGTCACCGCTATCACTGGACATAGTATGACATTTCACCAACCAAACTAAAATGATAATAAACCCAAAACCAAAAATGTCATACATTGCAGCTTACCAATCATTAGATGTGGTGGCTGCATTACTTTTCTTTTTAAGGCTTTTTCCCCTCTGTTTTCACCTGGTCACACCTTCTGTATTAGAGCGCCACCACTCTGGAGACAGCAGCGTTATTAGTCGCGGGGGGGGGGGGGGGGGGGGCGGAGAGTGTTAGATGTATTATAAGATTTAAAAACAGTAACAAATTGAAGCCAAACTCCATCTCACACTTTATAATCAGTTACAGCAAACAGTTTTTTCCTTTGGGATAAAAGTTTTACAAGAATAAATAAAAGCTGATCGTTGTAAGCACCCCTGTCAGTGGTAAATGGTCTGCCCCATCCCACTAACTGATACATTCTGCTTTAGAGTTGGGGCTTTTATAGAACAGATTTACTGGCCAGATCACCAGATGAACATATAAGAAATCTTAAAAAGGAAAACTAACATCAAATCGAAGAATCGATAAGCTGCAATATAATAAATATTTTCTTTGGGTTTAATGTCTTACATTAAGAATATTTATATTTCTGTCAGCCAATCCAGTAGGAGGTTTATGTCACTGGTGCATGCTGGGGGAGGAAAAAAATATTTGGGACAGGCCATGTGCTCGCTCTCTTCCCCTGGGATGAGGTGTAGGGAGGGGCTGCTGGATGGAGCTCTGCTGTTCGGTCCATTAGCCTGTTTTGGGGCCTAACATGTGCTGAAGTGGTTGTGAAGCTGTCCTGCCTGGTCTGGAGGAAGCTGTGCCAAGGAGGAGACCCAGGGGAGGCCCCTTGCTAGAAAGAGTCATGAAGAAGACCGGTCTCTAAGGAGGGCCTGGTCACTCACTTGGAGGACGCACTGCAATTTGGGAATGTGCTTACAGTCGGCTTATAGGTTCTGACACTGTGAGAATAGACATTGATCTGCAGAGTCTGTAAGTGATCTGCCATGGTTTCTGAGACCCCCACCCCCCCCCTCACCTCCAACCCTCACCTCCGGAACCATTCTGCAATAACACTTTAAAAAGACAAAAGTGAGTGGCGCCCAATAACCTTTTATGGTCCCGGTATTTATGCCATGGATTCAGCCCTGGGGTGAATGGTTAGCCTGCCCCTGGCTTTCGGAGGAGTTATCCTGCCTTTTGAATGTCAGAGGGATTCTACATTCATATTACACATTACATACTCCTGACCCCTGCACTATATACTCTGTGTTGTACATTACATACTCCGGACCCCGTTACTATATACTCTATGTTGTACATTACATACTCCTGACCCCTGTACTATATACTCTGTGTTGTACATTACATACTCCGGACCCCGTTACTATATACTCTATGTTGTACATTACATACTCCTGACCCCTGCACTATATACTCTATGTTGTACATTACATACTCCGGACCCCGTTACTATATACTCTATGTTGTACATTACATACTCCTGACCCCTGCACTATATACTCTATGTTGTACATTACATAGCAGATTTCTGCTCTCTCCTGTCTACCCACTGCTATGGTATATATACACATAATATGGATTCTCTTTTGATACACCCATTTCCTACCAGCTGGACATTTTATATCTGATGATTTGATTGGAGGACAGACTTTTACATGTTGATAATGATGTGATAACTTCCTCAAACTTTGGACACTTAAACAGAAAGTGATAATGAGGGAGGAGTCGGTAACCCAATGATGGTGGTCTTCAGGATCAGTCCAGTCTTCATCTTGGTTGTTCTCCCCCCATCCTCACTCTCTGACCTCTGGTGGGGCTCAGCCCCGCTGTTATTCATGACTAAATCATGGACTAAATAAGGAAGTGCAGGACTTCTTGTGTTGGGAACATGGCAATAATCCCCTCATCACTGTCACTCCTATAAAGGACAGTTCTCGTTGTTTCCTCACTCTCTGACTAAGGTCCATGAATAAAGAAATGAACTGGTAGGAGATCAGAGGACCCATTTACTAGTCACAGGCAATGGTAGATAGTGAGTAGGTGTCCCACACATCAAGCCATGGCCTGGCGTAAGTCCAGACTGAGACTGCCATTTACTATCATACAACAGGTCTTGACTTGATGTGTGGCTCCTGGGACACCTAGTGACCCTCTACCATTTACTGGTTACCTTGAGGGGGGAATTGTAAGATCCTCAGAGACAAAGCTGCCTGATGTGGGCAGAGTCCTGGTTTAGGGGAACCAATCTACTGATGTCTAGTAATAATCTTTGTATTTCTATTTTAGTACATGGATGGGAGATGAGGAAAACCTCAGAGGATTGTCTGGCTTTGTCTCCAGACTGTAAAGTAGAAGATCAGGACATTACACAGTATAGTCCAGGAGAAAAGCCGGCTACCTCAAATGTCCATCCGGCACCACACAGTGTAGATGGACCATCGTATTCCTCTTATCCTGAGGAACCTCAGACTGTGAGGGACAGTGCTGGACCATCGTATTCCTCTTATCCTGAGGAACCTCAGACTGTGAGAGACGGGGCCGGACCATCGTATTCCTCTTATCCTGAGGAACCTCAGACTGTGAGAGACGGTGCCGGACCATCGTATTCCTCTTATCCTGAGGAACCTCAGACTGCGAGGGACGGTGCCGTCCTTACAACAGATAAGAGGTTCTCCTGTACTGAGTGCGGGAAGTGTTTCCGTTTAAAATACCAACTTAATGTGCATAAAAGATCTCACACTGGTGAGAAGCCATATTCCTGTCCTGAGTGCGGGAAATGTTTTGCATACAAGTCCAATTTTTCCAGACATCAGAGAACGCACACTGGTGAGAAGCCGTATTCCTGTCCTGAGTGCGGGAAATGCTTTCCATCACAGTCCCATCTTTCCATACATCAGAGATGGCACACTGGTGAAAAGCAGTATTCCTGTCCTGAGTGCGGGAAATGTTTTACACAGAAGTCCGATCTTTCCAAACATCAGAGATTGCACACTGGTGAGAAACTGTATTCCTGTCCTGAGTGCGGGAAATGTTTTACACAGAAGTCCGCTCTTTACACACATCAGAGATTGCACACTGGTGAGAAGCCGTATTCCTGTCCTGAGTGCGGGAAATGTTTTGCACAGACGTCCGCTCTTTCCAAACATCAGAGATCGCACACTGGTGAGAAACTGTATTCCTGTCCTGAGTGCGGGAAATGTTTTACACAGAAGTCTGCTCTTTCCACACATCAGAGATTGCACACTGGTGAGAAGCCGTATTCCTGTCCTGAGTGCGGGAAATGTTTTGCACAAGCGTCCGCTCTTTCCAAACATCAGAGATCGCACACTGGTGAGAAGCCGTATTCCTGTCCTGAGTGCGGGAAATGTTTTGCAGAGAAGTCTTATCTTTCCACACATCAGAGATCGCACACTGGTGAGAAGCCGTATTCCTGCCCCGAGTGTGGGAAAGATTTTTCAGAGAAGTCCACTCTTTCCACACATCAGAGATTGCACACTGGTGAGAAGCCGTATTCCTGTCCTAAGTGCGGGAAATGTTTTTCACGGAAGTCCGCTCTTTCCACACATCGGAGATCTCACACTGGTGAGAAGCCGTATTCCTGTCCTGAGTGCGGGAAATGTTTTTTAGAGAAGTCCGCTCTTTCCACACATCAGAGATTACACACTGGTGAGAAGCCATATTCCTGCCCTGAGTGCGGGAAATGTTTTCCACAGAAGTCCAATCTTTCCAGACATCAGAGATCTCACACAGGGGAGAAGCCACATTCCTGTCCTGAGTGAGGGAATTGTTCCTCACTGAAGTCCTTTTTTCCTGTACATCAGGGGTCCCACACAACCCTCGAGGTGTATTAGTGCCTTGGGTGCGGGAAATGTCTTCTATATGAATGTTGGTGGACATGTGGGGTAGAAGCACACCGTGATATACTGTATAAAAAGTGGTTGAAAAACACAGGGGGATTGTCAAACACTCGCCCAGCGCTTAAAAACAGAGTAAAAACCACATAACCATAAAAGACTCGATATAAATTAACATAAAAGTTGCTGATCGCAGCTACAGTAAAAAAGAAGCAATCTAAAACATAATGTAATAAATACTAGCAATGTCCAGCATGAATCACATTCAGCAGCGCTTAATATGTATTCAACATATCCTGATCATATAGTCCTCATGTGAGTGTTATACCAACAAAACAGTCTCTATTCAAACAAAGGCATGTATTCCTCAAATATTCGGTGTTCCCGGTGCTCTGAAATACTTAATCCGGTATAAGCCTTCACCACACCATCAGTGACCCCTTAGGAGTGGGCACTCACCAGAGATAACATGGAAATACGCCTGTAAGCATTGGTTGCTTGAACCCTTGATACTCCGGACCACCTCTGCTCACACCAGAAGGACTCCGCTTACCAGTCTCAGTCGGGGATCAGCTCATAACCATATAAAATTGGAAAAATAGGAGGCACAATAGTGTGATACCGTTTCACAAAGCTTTATTTAGTACCCACTCTTTCACATACTCGTTCCTCTTACCCCCAAAATACCCCTAGGAATGTGCCTATAATGAACAGATTTGCTCCTTTGTCCAATGAGATTAGGGAGCCTGATCGCTACATGACAACTCATCCTCAGAATGGGGTAGTGCCCCCGAATCAGCAGGGAGGATGGTCAGGAGACCCAGATGCACATTCATCACAGCAACAAGACCAATATTCTAGGGGAGGGGATAGACAACATCAGAATGTACCTTATACTTCTAACCAGCGTTTTTTTCCCGGGGTTACCCCCAAGGTAAAAAGACGAAAAAACACAAAAAAAGGGGGGCAAGAGGGGGGAGGAGACTCCGCCAGAAAAAGGAGGCCTCTTTAAAGGATGGAGGTCTCTTTAATCTCAGCTCTGCCCCGATTTCCAATGACGAAAAATGTGTTTTAAATAGGGGGCTGAAATATGCACCCCCAAAACAGCTGGATAAATTCGGTACATTTATTGACCTCCAAAAATATGTCAGGAAGGTCAATATAAAGAGGTATCTAGCCACCAATCCTATAAAGTCTAAATCAGAGTACGTTATGGGTATCAAAAACACCAATTTTTCCAATGCCTCTACGTTCAATCCCCCTGGTGCAGTAGCACCTGCTGTGGCGGTGTTCAGGGACTTGGTCGCCAAGGATATAGACCAACTCCAACTGAACAAATGTGGGATGAGTCTTGCCTTTAACAGAGGCTTAAAGTCTCTTAAAGAACGTAAGGACATAGTCGTGAGGCCTGCTGACAAGGGCGGCGGGATAGTCATAATGGACACCGCCGCCTATGATACGGAAATGCTCAGACTTTTGTCAGATAGGGAGACGTATCTGCCTTTAAGAGGGGATCCTACACTCAGGTACAAAAAGGAGCTGGTTAGCTTGGTGAATGAGGGTTTTGTTAGGAAACTCCTCACTAAGAAAGAAAAGGCATTTTTGGTGCCTTCCGCTCCAAGAGTGCCCGTTATGTATTTTTTGCCCAAAATACATAAGGATCCAGTTTGCCCACCCGGGAGGCCTATAGTTAGCGGTATCGATTCCGTTACCTCCCGGGTGGGCAAATATATTGACCATTTTCTCCAACCCATAGTGGTTAAGTTGCCCTCATACCTACGAGACTCCACGCAGGTGATTAACGAGCTTAGTCGTATCACCTGGCAAGAGAATTATATATTGGTTACAGCTGACGTTGCTTCACTGTATACCATAATATCGCACCAACATGGTAGAGAGGCAGTGTCTCACTATTTGGGACTTGAGAACCTTTTGGGTTTTCAGAGGGATTATATCATCTCCCTCTTGGACTATGTCATGACCAGGAACTATTTTTGGTTCAATGGAACTTACTATTTGCAGAATAGGGGGGTGGCCATGGGTGCGAAATTCGCGCCCAGTATGGCCAACCTGTTCATGGCCAAGTGGGAGGAGGATGTCGTCTGGGGTGTGCCTAGGCCGGAGCTTGTGCTCTGGCGTAGGTACATAGACGACATCCTCTTCCTGTGGGATGGCACAAGGGAGTCCCTGAGTCAGTTCATGGATACCCTTAATGGTAACCAAAGAGGCATAAGTCTGACCTACGAGTCGAGTAACAAGGAGATTAATTTTCTCAACTTGAGGATCCGTATAGAGGAGGGTCAAATTGTTACTTCCACTTTTTTTAAGCCGACTGACAGGAACGGATTCATAGATACCACCAAAACAGTCTCTATTCAAACAAAGGCATGTATTCCTCAAATATTCGGTGTTCCCGGTGCTCTGAAATACTTAATCCGGTATAAGCCTTCACCACACCATCAGTGACCCCTTAGAAGTGGGCACTCACCAGAGATAACATGGAAATACGCCTGTAAGCATTGGTTGCTTGAACCCTTGATACTCCGGACCACCTCTGCTCACACCAGAAGGACTCCGCTTACCAGTCTCAGTCGGGGATCAGCTCATAACCATATAAAATTGGAAAAATAGGAGGCACAAGCTCCGGAATTAGACCAAGACCTCAATGACTACCCGCTAATCGGTTAGGGTACATATAGGGAACAGTGTGCAGTGTGTCTGTGTCCTCTGTTGAAGTTGCATACGACGAAACGCGTCAGAACACAGGCACGCTGTTTCCCGGGTAGTCATTGAGGTCTTGGTCTAATTCCGGAGCTTACCCATAAGTCATACAGAGAGATCCTGTGCAGGAACGGTGAGCAGGCCATCACATCGTGATTACCTAATTACAGGCTTGAATATTTTTATCTTGATGTAAGCAGATTGGATGTGGGGGTTGTTTTATGTGAAAGAGTGGGTACTAAATAAAGCTTTGTGAAACGGTATCACACTATTGTGCCTCCTATTTTTCCAATTTTATATGGTTATGAGCTGATCCCTGACTGAGACTGGTAAGCGGAGTCCTTCTGGTGTGAGCAGAGGTGGTCCGGAGTATCAAGGGTTCAAGCAACCAATGCTTACAGGCGTATTTCCATGTTATCTCTGGTGAGTGCCCACTCCTAAGGGGTCACTGATGGTGTGGTGAAGGCTTATACCGGATTAAGTATTTCAGAGCACCGGGAACACCGAATATTTTAAGAATACATGCCTTTGTTTGAATAGAGACTGTTTTGGTGGTATAACACTCACATGAGGACTATATGATCAGGATATGTTGAATACATATTAAGCGCTGCTGAATGTGATTCATGCTGGACATTGCTAGTATTTATTACATTATGTTTTACACCGTGATATACACTTCAGATATACTCCATGGCTGATCTTCATCATGTAAGAAACACTTCATAAGGAGATCAGAGATCACCAAAGACATGGATGAAGTGTTGTCCCGTGTCGGCCATTGATAGCAGGAGAAAAAAAAATGGAGTCCTTACCTTTCATTGGCTGAGTACATTTTGTGCGGAAAGATTTCACAAACATTTAGAGGTCTTTTTTTTAAATAAATGTGTGATTTTCTATAATCGTCAGATCCATCTAGTGACCATAATGTGTTATTTCGCTTTTTTTAATTGAGGTATTTTGGGACAAATACTGGATTATGGCCTCTAGATGGAGCTGAGGATTCTCTTCATAGGCCGCTATGAACTGAATGTACAATCTGATCAATGTACTGTACTCACGTTGTCACTGGGGGTGTTGAAAATGATCGGCGCATCGCCATGCAGCCTTTTCCGATTCGGTTACGATGCGGAACCCAGAATAATTGCGGTTGTGCGTGACGTCGTCCTGGCTCCTCCCCCACCCCCTACAGAAGTGTCATTGCTGGATTAACAGCTGTTGGCCTGGCTGCGTCCGGCGCTGTTCCCCTCTCATTGGAGGGTGTTGCTTCAGGAGGCGGGCGATGCAGAACATCAATGTGCCGCCCCCACGCTCTCCGCCTTTCCTCGGGATTTGTATCTCTGTCACCTCCCCCATGGGCGGGTGTAGTGCCGCTCGGCGCAAACATCATCATCACATCCCTGGGATGAGACACAGAGTCTGCTTCAGGAAATGAGCTGCGAGGGGAGGGGGAGGGGTAATAGACCAGCCTGCCATGTTTAATGTAAGTGAGGGGTGAGTGCATAGAAGTGGCCCATCCCCCATCTCTGCTGTACCTCCAGTCTGTGTACTGTGTGTGCCTATCACATTGGGGCCTTAGTTGCTGCCAAAAGACTCCCCAATGATTTGTTAAAGTGATACTAAAGGGTATTATTATTCTTTTCTGTAAAATAAAGAAAGATATCATACTTACCTGCTGGTCGTCTCCTGTACCATGTCTGTAATCTCTGACCGTCTCCTGTACCAAGTCTGCAGTCTCTGACCGTCTCCTGTACCATGTCTGCAGTCCCTGACCATCTCCTGTACAGTATATGCAATCTCTGACCATCTCCTGTACCATGTCTGCAGTCTCTGACCATCTCCTGTACCATGTCTACGGTCTCTTACCGTCTCCTGTACCATGTCTGCAGTCTCTGACCGTCTCCTGTACCATGTCTGCAATCTCTGACCGTCTCCTGTACTATGTCTGCAGTCCCTGACCATCTCCTCTACAGCATCTGCAATCTCTGACCATCTCCTGTACCATGTCTGCAGTCTCTGACCATCTCCTGTACCATGTCTACGGTCTCTTACCGTCTCCTGTACCATGTCTGCAGTCTCTGACCGTCTCCTGTACCATGTCTGCAATCTCTGACCGTCTCCTGTACTATGTCTGCAGTCCCTGACCATCTCCTCTACAGCATCTGCAATCTCTGACCGTCTCCTGTACCATGTCTGCAGTCTCTGACCATCTCCTGTACCATGTCTACAGTCTCTGACTGTCTCCTGTACCATGTTTGCAATCTCTGACCGTCTCCTGTACTATGTCTGCAATCTCTGACCGTCTCCTGTACTATGTCTGCAATCTCTGACCATCTCCTTTACCATGTCTGCAATCTCTGACCGTCTCCTGTATCATGTCTGCAGTCTCTTACCATCTCTTGTACCATGTCTGCAGTCTCTGGCTGTCTCCTGTACAACGTCTGCAATCTCTGACCGTCTCTTGTACTATGTCTTCAGTCTCTGACCATCTCCTGTACCATGTCTGCAGTCTATATATTTTTTCCTTTATATATATATAATATACATACATATACACCCTATTTATTTTTATAAAACACAGTATTGCCGCGCTATAGGAAATAAATATATAAACAGTTCAATTGATCACAAATCTCAAAGGTAAAGCAGCCACACAAAACCTGGAAAATTACAGATTTAAAACACATAAAAAACGAAATGTGGCGCTGAACCCTAAAACATAATATGATGTAAATGAGGAAACAGTCCATGCAGATGTATCTTCACTTTAAAAGAGGCAAGTCCAGAGTGAAACCACCACCAGAAGAGCACTCAACACACCACCACTCCTTACCAGATGGAGTTGACCCCCACAACAGAGATCAATTGCACGTGTGTACAGGATCAGAGATATCCCACTCAAATGTCCGGTTCACAGGCTCAGAGTGTTGATAGAAAAAAGGAGAAAACATCACATAGCGCAGACTGTTTCCAAGAAGTTTATTCCCACTAATTAAGGCCACTTACAGAATCCAGAAGTTTTCCTCGCTTTCATATCAAGAAGCTCCCCTCTGGTTCTGAGGCATTCCTGTTGGCAAACACTCGGTCTGTGGCCGTCCTATCTCCTCCTAGCTACGGCACGCGTCGCCTAGTACGCCTCCCGACGCACGTTTCGACATAGACTGTCGTTGTCAAGGGATGAGGCTGCGGCGCACGCTAGTGCCTTAAAAAGCGACGGAGGAGAAAAAAACCACCCACCGGAAGTGTGCAATACCCGGAAACCGGATATGCGCTCCACAGTCCAGAACCACCCGGACCGGAAGGAAATAGAGGAGGAGAAAGACATGCTGAAAGGATGATGAGAAAAAAATCAAAAATCATCACTAACATTAACTTAATTAGCAGTCCGCTCCTCCATATCAAATGCCCTAAACTAAAAAAATATTTAAAGCAAGGCATATGCATCAAGGATAAAAACTATCCACCATAGATTAAAAACACAGCCCGAGGAGATAGCGCCACCTGCCGGTGTGGACCAAAGGAACGCTCATAAACATTGGGGAGTCACAATAGCATTACAATAAAATCTGAACAAAATAAAAATATAAAGAAACATAAAAATATTGCACCAAATACATAACAATATTTAAAAACATGTCACAGGATATAAAATCATAAAAATATAACAAATCCAAAACATTGTCACAAATTGCACCGAAGGATAGACACTAAGAGTTATTGATGTGGGCATTCAAATCCCATTCTACGTTAAGGCCTAAGGGGGTATAGCATCTGAGTCTATAAATCCAATTAGTTTCGAGCTTAGAAACCCCCCCTTATCATATTGCTTCCCCTCCAGTGGCCTGAAAAGCTATCTATGCCCAAAAATAAGGTCCCACTAGGATCCTTATTATGACACTCGGCATAGTGCCTCGAAAGACTATGCTTGGGGAAGCCCTTGACTATGTTGGCCACATGCTCCTTGAGCCTTACATGAAGCTCCCGAATAGTGCGGCCAACATAGTCAAGGCCGCATGGACACCTCACCAGATAAACCACATATCTTGTGGTACACGTGATGAAGGGCCTAATGGTGAAATCCTGGCCCGCGGTCTCAGATCTAAAGGTATCTATGCGTCTCCTCTTTTCCACATTTAATTTGCAGATAGCACACCTCCTACATCTGTGAAAACCTCCCATCTGCTGAAAAAATGAGACCTTTTTGGGAGGGTCCCGGATGTTGGGAGCTATCTGTAACCTCAAAGGGGGAACACCCCAATAAATAACTTGAGGCTGTGGAGGTAAAAGAGGACCCAACACCCCGTCATTTTTTAGGATGTGCCAGTGACGACGTAAGATGTTCTTTACAGAGAAATGTTGGGTTGAGTATGTGGAAAAAAAGGCGAAATCGAAGGTTTTTTGTGACTCCCTCGTTTTCGGCTGTAGGAGGTCATCCCTAGGCCTAGAATCCGCTCTAGACATGGCCTGGATCAAGAGGGATTCATCGTAGCCTTTTTCCAAAAATCTATCCTTCAAAATGGAAGCCTCTCGTAAAAAGTCCTCCCTCCGTGAACAGTTACGCTTCAAACGTAAAAACTGACTGACAGGAACGGACTCCAACGCCGCCTTATGATGGCATCTCTTGGTATCTATGAATCTATGAATATTTATTTTTATACTTAACCTCTTTCTTAGAATAATTGCTTTTACACTTGTTTGAATTATAGGTGTCCGAGTCTGCATTTGCTGGGTCCCCCCCCCCTTTTTTTAGGACCGATTGGCTTATACCCACCTCAACCCTTGGTTAGACTCCTCCCCTCACTGCGCTCTCATTCCCTTATGGTCACAGGGCCTGCTTTGGTTTGTTACATGTAAGTAGTAGGATCTTATGTATACGATATTTCTAAGGGAGCAATTTGGTGTATTCTTTTTATTTTTTAAGATTTTTGTATTCTAAAATTAGCTTATATTTCTCTTGCGTCCTCCGACAGTCGCCGCCCACTCATACAGTCTTCCCCAATGGGGTATTGACTTCCTCTCCTTAGGAGTAGCTAGGCAAAAGACTTGCTAAAACAAAAGCATTTACATAGACACACCCATGGGGGCTGTCCCACTGGTCCAATACCCCCCCTGCAATAGCCATCCCAACTCAGTTTGGTAGCAAGCAGTTAAGTGTATAAGAACCCCAAAAGAGGGGCGGGGGCGGCGACTGTCGGAGGATTCAGAGCAAGGAATTTTACGGTAAGATTTTACAAAAATTCAATTTTTTCTTACGTCCTCCGACAGTCGCCGCCCACTCATACAGTCTTCACCAATGGGGATGTCCCAAAGCAGTGTAGACATGAGGGGCGGGAAACGCAACCATCAGAAAAAGGCAACTCAGTACCCATATCAGAGAAAGTAACCTTACCTGAACAGCAAGGGCAACAAAAAAGCTCAACAGGAGCAACAACCCAGGAAAGCAAAAAACCAAGGGGATAAACAACCCCAATAGCCAGGGACCCACACAAAACCTGGGTCCCCTACGGTACTGCCGCACAGAGATCTTTGTGGCCAAAGGAGGCATCAGCTGATGCCAGAACATTAATTTTGTAGAATTTGGAAAAAGTGTGCACTGACGACCAAGTCGCAGCCTTGCACACCTGGGCCACCGAAGCCTGATGCCGAAGGGCCCAGGATGTACTCACCGATCTGGTAGAGTGCGCCTTGACAGGGAAGGGTGGTACCCATTCCCTCAACGAATAGGCCTGAACAATTGTCTGTCTGATTCATTTTGAAATGGTCGCCGCAGACGCAGCCATACCCTTCTGAGGTCCCTATGGAAGGACAAAGAGAGAATCCGATTTTCGAAAGGATTCAGTCGACGACAGGTAAACCCTGATCGCCCTGACAACATCCAAAGAATGCAAAGCAATCTCTTTAGGATGCTTAGGATTCGCACAGAGCAAAGGTAAGATAATGTCCTCATTGAGGTGAAAATCCGAAACCACCTTTGGAAGAAAGGACGGGTTAGGTCGCAAAACCACCTTATCCCTATGAACCACCAGGTAAGGGGTGCGGCAAGACAACGCCGCCAACTCCCACACTCTGCGAGCAGAAGGGATCGCTACCAGAAAGGCAACCTTTTTAGATAGCAGAGACAACGAAATTTTCCTGATGTTTTCAAAAGGGGAACGTTGTAACAGAACCAAGTTCAAGTCCCATGGAGGCAGAGGCTCCCTTCTAGGAGGGACCAAGTGACGCAAACCTTCCAAGGCACTACCAACGCATCCGAGGCGTCTGCCAGAGGATCGCGCGTTTTTGCCACGAACCTTTCCACCTTGTGGTTTAGCCTAGATGCGAACAGATCCACATCCAGGGATCCCCACTTCGCACACAGCATTAGAAATACCTCCGGGTGCAGGGACCATTCCCCCTGGTCCAGGGTCTGGCGGCTCAGATAATCTGCCTGCCAATTCTCAACACCTGGAATGTGAACTGTCGATATTGCCGGGACAGTCTCGGCCCAAGACAGAATACTGGTCACTTCCTGGGCCGCCCGGGCACTTCTGGTCCCCCTTGGTGGTTGATGTATGCCACCGCAGTGGCATTGTCCGTCTGCACCTGTACAGGACAGCCCTGAAGACGATCCGACCAATGGAGCAGGCACAGCCTGATCGCTCTCAATTCCAATATGTTTATCGGAAGGGAGAATTCCTCCTCCGACCAAATGCCCTGGGCAGTTAGGTTGGCATCCGTGGGATAACTAGTCTACTAGTATTAACTAGTAATAACTAGTATTAATGTGGTTGTAATTTCGCATTTGTGGGAGGAGTTATCCATTGAGACCTGTTTCCAACCGGGGGATGGCGCTGTATCCTCTTGTATGTCCTAAGTGGTAGTGTCATCTGAGTGTATTTATGCACTTTAGGACCATGAGTGTCCTTCCGGTGAGACAGTATTAAAATTATTGGTCCTGTAATATGGATCTAGATCTCACTTATATGGGACTATCGAGATGCGCTGGTCATCAGCGATCTTGGAGTCCCTATATGTGCAATTAATTTTCAATTGAAATGTTGTTAATAACGGTACGACTTCCGGGGTGCTGGCACGCAAATTGATGGCTTCCGGCTTCTGACCGTGCTGGTTCCGATATCAGGGATGCTGGCATGTAATGTACTAGCTTCCTGTTCTGGATTATGTCAAGTCCGATCTGTTATTTCCGGTTGTTGGAGCGCAACTGCACAACTTCCGTGATCCAGGTCGTAGACTAGTTATCCCGCCCTTTCCGCCTCGCTCAGCATATAAATACCGATGGCTTACCGCAGGCCACACTCCCTGACGACGTCAATTGGCTGACGAAACGCGTAGGAGGAGCCTGCGGCACGCCACGCTGAGATACACGAGGGGACGCGGCGGCCATTTTCTTGGTTGGGAACTAGGTCCTGGAATTGCTCCCTCGAGATACATGCTGTAACATCTCCTTTCAAATGTGAGTTGCCACTTTTGTTTTGTGGTTTAAATAAATGTGTGACTGTACTTCACCATGGGAGTTGTCCCTTCTTTTTATTTATGTACTTATATCGAGTGGAGTGGTTGAGATCTTCCTAGTGAGCTGTTCAGATCTTCCTAGTGAGCTGGGCTGTCATCTACTTGGTCTGTCTGATCTCCAATACAAGCGGTCAATGATCTCTGTGGTGGGGATCATTGCGTTGTGGTAAGGGGCCATTTTTTCTACTTGGTGGTGGTCTCCATACACTGGATTTCAGGATGGTGAAAGTTTGATACGAGATTCGGGGAGCACTTTCTTCCTCTCTTTTTTGACGGACCTATCCTTCCAACTATTTGCATTTGTTTTATATGGACTGTTGAGTTCATTTGAACTGTTATTACTAGCGCTACACCATATTTTGTTAAATGCCAGTTTATGTGGCATCGCAAACAGGACACTGTAGGCTCTGATGGCAAAACACATAAAATTAAACAATTTATTAATTGTGGGACCCCTTTTGTTATCTATGGTATCCTGTGTCCTTGTGGGTTGTTATATGTCAGCCGCACAACTCGCCCCTTGAGAGTTCGTATTGGCGAACACAAGTGCAACATCATCCATGGGAAAGACAAATATTCAGCCCCCGGCATTTTAAGACTAAACATAATGGGGACCCCACATGCATGAAAATTTTTGGCGTTGAGGCCATTTCCGACAAACTCGATAAGGGTAGAAGATACCAGAAGCTTTGTAAGCGTGAAAACCTCTGGATCTTTACCCTTGGCAGCTTGGCACCTAAAGGGCTGAATGAGGACATTGAGGTTCACAACTTAGTTCAGTAGTTTAGGCAGGGCTGGCCCAAGACATTGTGCTGCCTGGGTCCAAAAATATAATGCTGCCCCCCCCCAAAAAAAAATACGCCCACCTTAAGGCCCACACATTCATTATTTTATATAATGATAATTAAAACTAAACATTTTGCTAGGTTCACATCTGTGTGGTGTGGGAGTGCGTGTAAATTGCACTTGTTCCCATATCCACATGCAACTGCACAAGAATTGTGCTGCTTTAAGAAAACACATGGGGGTGCCACTAACTCTCAATGGCACTCCCAATGTGATGCGGTTTCCCAGGCATGGAATGCATGGTGACAAAGCACATGTGGTTTCTGTGCATTTGCGTCTTAAAAAAAGGTTCAGGGGACCTTTTTTCTGCATGAAATCCAGGTGAAGTAGCCCATTCACATCATGGGCTGCTATGCCCCTGCAAACGCAGCATGCAGAACTATGTAGCTGTGAACCTAGGCTTGGACCTTGTGCTGTTGCCGTGGGCAACAGCTTAACTTGTATCTCAATTTTTGCAAAACTACCACATTAGTTTGGATGGGATTCTTTTTAGCCAATGCTCATCACTTGATAAGGGACTTGGTGAAGGTGCATTTTGGTGCGCCACCATCCTCCAGCCACCCCCCTCCCCTCCACAATTTGTAGCCAGTATGTATGAACAGATTCTTCCTAGTCGCTTTGTATACTGAACACATATAACACAGTCATTTTACCACAAAATAATCCTAATTACCACGGCCGTTTGAAGGAATTTGGGGGCCCCAAGCAAAATGGATATGGAGGCCCCCCCCCACCCCCGCACACACGCAAAGCCTACAGGAACCACAGCATAGCCATACAGTTTAAGTTCACCCACACTTTATATAAATAAAAAATGAGTACAGTGCAAATACTGCTTGAAAAAATATTTGAAATTTGAACATTTTCAACAATTGAACATTTGCAAAAAACACCACTGTACCATAAAATCAAATATACATTAAAAAGTAAAGTGCACAATAACTAAATCTAACATACTTACACACACACTCACATTAACATTTTTCAGCTCTCACAAACATGTGCAAATTATCTAAAACTGTTGTTTGCGAGCCTTGTGTAACGAGGTTTTTGGGACGCCCCCTAGTGTCTTTGGGGTCCCTAAACCTAGTTAACTCACTATGCCTGACAGGCGGGTCCTGAGCCTCCGCTATCTGGGAGCTGGGGTACATGTCTGCGGCAGTGCCTCCACCCAGTGGGGCATCCGGGGTAAGGATGTGGGGTCCCACTGGGAACATACTTGGTGCAATGAGACTGACACAGCCTAACTGGAACTAACTTTATATAGTAAGTAGCAAATGAACCAACATGCATGGGAAAATACAATAGAGTAACGCAGATAACAATGCAATGTGGATTTTCCTCACCCACCCACTAGCACACCTGCGTACCACCCCCTTATCTTCGCCCTAGTGGTCGTTGGTGCACATAGGAGAGTTGGGGCCCTTATAAGTCCTGCTCTGCAGAGTCATTGAAGCAGCCTGAAATGTGCAATGTCCACTCTGAACCTCAGAGTCTTTACTGTGAGTGAGGAGACAGGTGCCCTGTGGAGATACAGGGAGGGGCTTGGCTTACCCTCACAACACGATTAACCAGATCAGTCCGCGGCAGTCTCCCCTCACAGGATTCACCAGACATCTGTACTCAGTGCTTGTCTTTGCCAGCGGGTCCCTCTCTCAGCTGGTGTGGTCTTGGGTGAAGCAAGTTCTCTCAGCAAGGGTCTATCTCTGTGCTGCAGTCTTTCACGGCTAGTAGCCTGTCCTCTCCCTGGCTGGGCATGTGGTAACCTCCAGGAGTCTTCCAGGACCTTCTTGATCGGGGCTGTGTCTGGAAGTCCTAACAGGACCTGCGATAATGTCACAATCATGAGACTGACCAGGCAGCCAGTCATGTGATCAATGCTCAATGTTTTAATAACAGCATACTGAGTCCATCTGCCATCTACTGGGCCTTTCAGATAATACAGCCTGTGTAACTCCACAGGGTTACACTTGTTTTCTGCAAAGGCAATCACAATGTCCTCCATATCCAAAGACTGGCAAACATCACGCTCAATTGACATAAGTGGCAGTCCTGTGAGCCTTTCTTGGCCCATGGTGGACCTCATGTAATTTTTTATCAGCTTCAAAGCTGAGAAGCTCCTCTCACCAGAGGCCAATGACACAGGGAGAGTCAGGAGGAGACGCAAAGCAATGCTTAAATTACTGTACAAATCCAGTAGCTTCTCACTGTATATGTAATTAAGCATGTCAAATGGTGAAGTGGCTACATGGTCTGGAAAAGTGTAGAGAGATGAATTGATCTCAAGTGCCAAGTCATCAGCATCAATGTCATGGAGGGTTTGTTCCAATTTTTTGCAACGTTCATAAAGCTTTCCATTCTTTATTGTCTGCTTCATGTTGTCCTTTGAGAACAGAAAGTCATAAAGGTCATAAACACCCTTCAATCTTGCAAACCTGTCACTTAGGCTTCTGAGGGCAGTGTCAACCATGGTCAGAAATAAGTCTCTTCTGAAAGTCTCGTCTGGAGTAGACTGAGTTTCCTCTGTACCTTCATATAGAGACTGTCTTTTATTTTTACGCTGCCTTTTCTCAGGAAGGGTCATTTCCATATCCAGATTTTCTGCAATGTCTTTTGCATCAGTTTGACAGGAAGCAATCCCATTTTCCCTGAAGTCTTCAAGGTAGTCTTTTACTCCTTATTTTTCTGATCTAAGTGTTGCCATGGAAACATTTGGACTTTGTAGCAGCTTGCTGACATGATTGATCTGGTACAAAACATTGTACCAGGTCATTGCGCAAAGCAGAAAAGACCAGGTCTTCAACTCACCATGTAAGCTTTTAGCAGTGGACGTGGTCTCTGAGTCCCCCTTCTGTATAGCAATTGTTTGGAGTGCAGACAATGCATCCAGGATCTCTGGTAACTGGTATCGCACCACCTTCACGCAGTCAATCCGAGCTTCCCATCTTGTAGTTGACAAAGGTTTTAAAGTGAACTGCTTTACATGTTCCTTTAGAACTGCCCAGCATTGCACAGAGGAACTGAATAAGTTATAGAGTCTTTGCAACACACCAAAGAAGGAGATGGACAGCACTGAGGGACTTGACAGCATCTGACACAACCAGGTTAAGTGTATGACTGCTGCATGGAATGTAAAATGCTTTGCTGTTCAATTGCAAAATTCTTGTCTGAACACCCTGTTTATGGCCCATCATATTGCTGCCATTGTCATAAGACTGACCACGGCAGTCAGAAAGACTCAGGCTGTGTTTCTGCAGGTGGTCAAGCAGGACTTCAGTCAGGCCCTTACCAGTTGTGTCTTTGTCACGGAACCATGAACCAGACGTACAACAACAGATCAGTGAAAATAAGAAGGCTTTATTGAAAATCAAGCTGTAAAGCAAAAGTCCAAACGGATGGCGAAACCGAGGCAGAGTCCTTGTGAAGCCAGAGGTCAGGAACCAGGAGGGTAGTCAGACGAAGCCGGGATCAGGAACCAGCAGGGTAGTCAGACGAAGCCAGGATCAGGAACCAGCAGGGTAGTCAGACGAAGCCAGGATCAGGAACCAGCAGGGTAGTCAGACGAAGCCAGGATCAGGGACCAGAAGCAGCAGCAGTCTTAGAAGCATGTGAACACAGGAGGACCAAGCAAGAAACTGAAGCCACAGACCTCCTATATATATGAGCTAGGCATCCAGCTCCTCCCAGTGGGAAGGAGGAGCCGCAGGGTGGGAGGCTACAAGAAACCCAGAAACCAAGATGGCCGCCAGCACATGTCAAACGAAGGAGAACAGCAAGAAGGTAAGACCATGACAGTCTTCAACATCTAAAAATCCAAAGAAATGTTCTGCAATGGACCCAGGTGGTTCGCAATTGACTATTCTCAGAACAATGGAAAGCTGTTCCTTATGACTGACATCAGGAGTGCAATCCATAATAACAGAGTAATCCTTTGCTCTGTATACTCTTCTCACAATCTCTTCCAGTACCTTGTTTCCAATTAGTGCAATTATTTCATTTTGAATAGTTCCACTCAAATAATGCACTCTTCTTGTCTCTTGGTTTTTTATCCTTCTTATGTGTTCAGCCATAACTGAATTGAACTGTGCCATCAGTTCAACTTGTGCCAGAAAATTCCCATTGTGTGGGTCATACAACTCACTTGTGGCCCCTCTTAAAGCCTGGTTGCGTTCTGCTAAGTGACAATGTTAGCTCATTTACGTCAGGAGGCAATTGCAAGATGATTTACGACCCATCAGTCCTAACTCCCCCGTGTAGTGAATTTTCCTTCTGCTGGCCAGGAGATGTAAAGACATACAGCACTTAAGCTTCATGAGGATACATCTGATTTATTTCATTTCGGCTCACATATTTATGGGCCATTTGAGAGGGAAAAACCAGTTCAAACGAGTGTACAATCCATGGGTCAGTTTAACAATAGAATATATCTACTAAAACAATACATGAAACGGTTTTTGTCTTCCCTAACATATTGCTGTAAATGTGGGGTGTCGTGTGTCTGAAATTGCGTTAGTGGTAGGGCCGTTCCGTCTCTGCTCAGCTGTCTGATGTGTTAAGATGTAAGTAATTGTCAATGTATTCAGGTGTTGTCTGTAATCCATATGCAAAAGTCTGACTGTTAAGTGTCCAGGATGAATGACTGAGATGTGTTTAATATGTAAACAATTATCAACGTGTCTGTAATCTGTATGCGAAGTCTAACTATTGAGTGTCCAGGATGAATGACTGAGATGTGTTTAATATGTAAACACTTATCAACGTGTCTGTAATCTGTATGCGAAGTCTAACTATTGAGTGTCCAGGATGAATGAGATGTGTTAATGTATTTCTCTGGTATCATTAAATTTAATATTTCATTAAGGCACATTGATACACTCTTTCAGACAAATTATGGCAATCACTCTCCTTATGACACCTTTCCAATGCTCAATCTCGATCCGCATCAAGTCTTGTTGTCTTTGATCTATGGTTGTATTGGTTTGCAGTCTCCTCTGCAGCTCATGCCAGTTTGTCATATTGTCACAATGTCCCTTTGAATATTCGTGTTCTTTTAAATGATGAGCTAGGTTCCTCCATGTACGGAAGCCATGGTTGCTTAAGGCATTGTCACGCTTCCCAAAAACAGTGCAGGCAAAACAGAACACTGAGTCTGTGCTCATGGAATATAACATCCATGATCAAAGAATTTTCTCACCATTTTTCATGCTTCTCATGTAATTGTCATTTGTGAATCTTCGAGGTGGATTCTCAGAATTTTGGGGGAAAACAATGTTTGTGACTTGCACTGGTCCTTTTTAAACAATTTGACAGCGCACACTATCAGTCATGACCGCTGGCCACTGCGCAGGGTCATCTGCTATAATGACAGTGTTTGTGGTACCTTGAGCTGTAGAGGAAACCTCAGTGTTGAGAAGCTGTGCAGACTCAATTTCTGTCCTGGATGCAGTGTCTTCCACTGTGAGAGATGGTATTGATGGTGTAGCTGGGGAAAAAATAATGTTTTTATTAATATAATCCATCTGTTCAGGTACAGAATGCATCAGTGACTCTGAATCAGTCCTTGTGCTATAGAGGAAACATCAGCACTAAGAAGTGATGCCTCTGTTGATGTTGAGGATGAAGTTGATTGTGTAGCTGGGAAAATAATTGAAAAAAAAAAATCTGAAATTACCTGTGGAGTACATTTTACCATTTCACTGTTAGCATATTGAAAGAGGTCACTATTAACAGCTCAGTGAGAGAAATTCAATACCTTCATCAGTGGAGATATCCTTAGGAAGAGCAGGAGGGCTGAGAAATTTAAGCAAAGCACCTTGAGGGAGAAAGATGGTAACACTTTATAAATGACACCATTTGTACAAGACTGACAAGTAGAGCTATTTTATCCAGTGTTATTTATCACTTACCACTATCTTGTTTTTTCTTATCCTCCTCTTCCTCTTCTGGCTTCCTGTAGCATATGTCCGCTTCATGACTGGTAATACCACCAGATTACAGTTGTGTTCCTTCTTCTCCTTTGTGCAATGCCAACCCAACCTGTTGGAATGGGAGAGCCCAGGAAAACAGGTGCAAGTGGCGGCTGAACACAACCATGGGGATCATTTTTGCTACACAAAAAGCATCATGGCAACATCATATAGTATCCATCCTCTGCTGTTCGCACAGGTGATCAAATACCACCAAAAGAAAGCTCTGTTTGTGGGAAAAAAAGGACGACAATTTCATTTGGGTACGGCGTTGCATGACCACACAACTGTCAGTTGAAGTCGCACAGCGCCGAATCGCAAAAAGTGGCCTGGACATAAGACAGCAAAATCCTCCGGTGGTAAAGTGGTTAAATTTGAACAGTGTACTATACATAGATAAGATAGATATGAAAGCATATAGGGCAATATATATAAAAGAGCAAATTCTAGTTAAAAGTGGTAAAAGTGCAGACATGGTAAAGGAGATATCATAGGCTGTGCAGACATGATACAGGACATCAGAGGCTGTGTGGACATGGTACAGGACGTCAGAGGCTGTGCGGACATGGTCAGAGGCTGTGGGGGCATGGTACAGGAGATGTCAGAGGCTGTGGGGATATGTACAGGAGATGTCAAAGGCTGTGGGGACATGGTACAGGAGATGTCAGAGGCTGTGCGGACATGGTACAGGAGAGGTCAGAGGTAGTGATGTCACAAACCTAAAATTTGCCGTTCACGAACGGCGAACATCGGCAAATGTTCGCGAACTGGGCGAACCGCCATAGAGTTCAATAGGCAGGGGAATTTTAAAACCCACAGGGACTCTTTCTGGCCACAATAGTGATGGAAAAGTTGTTTCAAGGGGACTAACACCTGGACTGTGGCATGCCGGATGGGGATCCATGGCAAAACTCCCATGGAAAATTACGTAGTTGACGCAGAGTCGGGTTTTATTCCATAAAGGGCATAAATCACCTAACATTCCTAAATTGTTTGGAATAACGTGCTTTAAAACATCCAGTGTGTGTATACGATCAGGTATGATGTTGTATCGATCAGGTAGTGTAAGGGTTACGCCCGCTTCACAGAGACAGACCAAACTCCCCGTTTAACGCACCGCAAACAGACCAGAACCGACCAAAATGGAACAGGAACTGGGCTTTAAGGGTTAGGGTTAGGTTTAGTGTTAGGGGCTAGGGTTAGGGTTACGGTGAGATACTTAGGGTTAGAGTTAGTAACCCTACCCCTACGCCTCTAACCCTAACCGTCTAACCCTAAGCACTAAAAATAACCCTAACCCTAATTCTAATTTTTTTTCTGGTTCTGGACATGCTACAGAGCTGAAACTTCACAGGTACACTTTTTATACCCCCAGACACTGAATCACACAAAAAAGTTCTTAAAAATTGTCATTTTTTGATAGAGAGCCAATTATTGGAAAAATTAAAAAAAAATAAAAAAAAAATAAAAAATGTCTTTGGATTTAGCGTCTGGGGGGTCTAAAAAGTGTACCTGTGAAGTTTCAGCTCTGTAGCGTGTCCGGAACCAGAAAAAAATTACCAATTAGGGTTAGGGCTAGGGTTATTTTTATGGCTAGGCTTAGAGGGTTAGGGTTAAGGTTAGAGGGTTAGGGTTATGGTTAGAGGGTTAGGTTTAGTGTTAGGGGATAGGGTTAGGGTTACGGTGAGATACTTAGGGTTAGAGTTAGTAGCCCTACCCCTACCCCTCTAACCCTAACCACTAAAAATAACCCTAACCTTAGCCCTGACCCTAACCCTACCCCTTATTCTAATTTTTTTTCTGGTTCTGGACATGCTACAGAGCTGAAACTTCACAGGTACACTTTTTAGACCCCACAGACAATAAATCACACAAAAAAAGTTCTTAAAAATTGTCCTTTTTGATAGAGAGCCAATTATTGGAAAAATTAAAAAAAAAAAAAATAAATAAATAAAAAATTTGTAGCATGTCCGGAACCAGAAGAAAATTACCAATAAGGGTTAGGGCTAGGGTTAGGATTAGTGCTAGGGTTAAGGTTATTTTTATGGCTAGGCTTAGAAGGTTAGGGTTAAGGTTAGAGGGTTAGGGTTATGGTTAGAGGGTTAGTGTTAGGTCGATAGGGTTACGGTGAGATACTTAGGGTTAGAGTTAGTAACCCTACCCCTCTAACCCTAACCCTCTAACCCTAAGCACTAAAAATTACCCTAACCTTAGTCCTAACCCTAATTCTATTTTTTTTTTCTGCATCCTGGACATGCTACAGAGCTGAAACTTCACAGGTTCATTTTTTAGACCCCCCAAACAATAAATCCAAAGAAATTTATTTTTTTATTTTTTCAATAATTGGCTCTCTATCAAAAATGACAATTTTTAAGAACTTTTTTTTTGTGTGATTTAGTGTCGGGGGGGGGGGGGGGGTGTCTAAAAAGTGTACCTGTGAAGTTTCAGCTCTGTAGCATGTCCAGAACCAAAAAAAATATTTTTCAGTAGAGCAGGGATGGTGGGAACCCTCCTTTTTATAACTATATGATCTTTTTTTCTGGTTCTGGACATGCTACAGAGCTGAAACTTCACAGGTACACTTTTTAGACCCCCCCAGATACTAATCCAAAAAAAGTAATGCCTGCCACCGTATATATCAGTGGTGGGTGTGCAGTGGCACTGCAGTGGGCACAGTACACTCTGTGGACCTGACAGTCACTGGCAGCCCAGGCAACTGCAATAATAAAAAATATATATTTTTTTTTCAATTTGCAACAAGATGCTGTGCCACCGTATATAAATATCAGTGGTGGGCAGTGCACTGCAGTGGGTGCAGTACACTCTGTGGACCTGACACAGCACTCACTGCAATTATGACAGAGGAAAAAAAAAAAAAAATTTTAAAATGCAAGGTACTGTGCCTGTGCCACCCGAAATGAGTGTGATGTGCACACAGTACAGTCTGTGGTGGGTCTGTGGCCTCTCACACACAGCGGGCAGGCAACTGCAGTGCACTATATATATATATATATATATATATATATATATATATATATATATATAAAATACTCAAATATCAACCCTCAAAAGGGCTTTTGGGGACAATAGATATATATATATATATCACAGAACAAAAAGAATTACACAAATACCAGCCCTAAACAGGGCTTTTTGGGGACAATAGATATATATATATATATATCCAAAAAAAACCTCAAATACCAGCCCTAGGAAGGGCTTTTTGGGGTGCTGTCCTTACAGCAGGAGTGTACCAAGAACACTGGCTAACAACAAGACCGGGAACACTGACTAACTGTCCCTAGCTATAACAGCAGCAGCACTCTCCCTGCTCTCACTAACACACTGCTTCAGAAATGATCTAAGATGGATGCTGCCCTTGCTTATTTATAGGAGGTGGGAGGGTGTGGGAGGTATGCTGATTGGCCTGGAATGTGTCTGCTGACTGTGAGGTTCAGGGTCAAAGTTTGCCTCAATGATGATGTATAGGAGGCGGACCGAACATCGCATATGTTCGCCCGCAGCGGCGAACGCGAACATGCTAAGTTCGCCGGGAACTGTCCGCCAGCGAACAGTTCAGTACATCACTACTCCTCAGTCCCCAGACGTTTGCAGACTGTTATAAAAAGAAGAGGGGAGGCCACACAGTGGTAAACATGGCCTTGTACCAACTTTTTTGAGATGTGTTGATGCCATAAAATTTTAAATCAACTTATTTTCCCCTTAAAATTATACATTTCCTCAGTTTAAACATTTGATATGCCATCTATGTTGTATTCTGAATAAAATATTGAAAGTTGAAACTTCCACATCATTGCATTCTGTTTTTAATAACAATTTGTACAGTGTCCCAACTTTTTTGGAATCAAGTTTGTATATCTGAGGTGTATATCAGGGTGTGCTTCTTCCCCACATGAGAGCTGTGATGTTCAGCAGCATTCATATAGAAGACATTTCCCACACTCAACACACTAATGCACCTCGAGGATTGTGTGGGGGCCCCTGATGTACAGGAAGATAGGACTTCAGTGAGGAACATTTCCCTCACTCAGGACAGGAAAATGGCTTCTCCCGTGTGCAATCTCAGATGTGTGGAAAGATTGCACTTCTGTGTAAAATATTTCCCGCACTCAGGACAGGAATATGGCTTCTCCCCCGTGTGCAATCTCTGATGTCTGTAAAGACTGGACTTCCGGGAAAAACATTTGCCGCACTCAGGACAGGAAATCGGCTTCTTCTTGTGAGATCTCTGATGTGTTTTAAGACTGGAGGTCACTGCAAAACATTTCCCGCACTCAGGACAGGAATAGGGCTTCTTCTTGTGAGATTTCTGATGTCTGTAAAGACTGGAGGTCACTGAAAAACATTTCCCACACTCAGGACAGGAATACGGCTTCTCCCCTGTGTGACACCTCTGATGTGTAACAAGGTCTGATTTTTGTGCAAAACATCTCCCACACTCAGAGCAGGAAATTGGCTTTTGCCCCGTGTGAGATCTCTGATGTGCGCAGAGATGGGACTTCACTGAAAAACATTTCCCACACTCAGGACAGGAAAGTGGCTTCTTTCCCGTGTGAGATCTCTGATGTCTGTAAAGATGGGACTTCACTGAAAAACATTTCCCACACTCAGGACAGGAATACGGCTTTTCCCCTGTGTGAGACCTCTGATGTGTAACAAGGTTTGATTTGTTTGGAAAATGTTTCCCGCACTCAGAGCAGGAAAGTGGCTTCTGCCCCGTGTGCAATCTCTGATGTGCGTAAAGATGGGACTTCACTGAAAAACAATTTCCACACTCAGAACAGGAATACGGCTTCTCGTCTATGTGAGATCTTTTATGCCTGCTAAGTTCAGATTTAGATATAAAACACTTTGCACACTCAGAGCAGGAAACTGGCTTCTCCCCTGTGTGAGATCTATGATGTTTGTAAAGATTGCACTTCACTGAAAAACATTTTCCACACTCAGGACAGGAATACGGCTTCTCACCTGTGTGAGATCTCTGATGAGTGTGAAGTTTTGACTTCTGTGAAAAACATTTCCCGCACTCAGGACAGGAATACGGCTTCTCCCCTGTGTGAGATCTTTTATGCACACTAAGTTGGGATTTATAATTAAAACTCTTCCCGCACTCAGTACAGGAAAACCTCTTATCTGCTGGAAGGAAGGCACCTTTCCTCACAGTCTGAGGTTTCTCAGGATAAGAGGAATACGATGGTCCGGCACCGTCCCTCACAGTCTGAGGTTCCTCAGGATAAGAGGAATACGATGGTCCAGCACCATCCCTCACAGTCTGAGGTTCCTCAGGATAAGAGGAATACGATGGTCCGGCACCGTCCCTCACAGTCTGAGGTTCCTCAGGATAAGAGGAATATGATGGTCCGGCACCGTCCCTCACAGTCTGAGGTTCCTCAGGATAAGAGGAATACGATGGTCCATCTACACTGTGTGGTCCCGGATGGACATTTGAGGTAGCCGGGTTTTCTCCTGGACTATACTGTGTGATGTCCTCATCTTCTACTTTACAGTCTGGAGACAAAGTGAGACAATCCTCTGAGGTTTTCCTCATCTCCCGTCCATCTACTAAAATAGAAATACAAAGATTATTATTAGACATCAGCAGATTGGTTCCCCTAAACCAGGACTCCGCCCACATCAGACAGCTTTGTCTCTGAGGATCTTACAATTCCCCCCTCAAGGTAACTAGTAAATGGGTCCTCTGATCTCCTACCAGTTCATTTCTTTATTCATGGACCTTAGTCAGAGAGAAAGAGGAAACAATGAGAACTGTCTTTTATAGGAGTGACAGTGATGAGGGGATTATAGGACGAGTGTCCCCTACCCCCTCTATCACTCATTGCCATCTTCCCTATTTAGTCCATCATTTAGTCATGAATAACAGCGGGGCTGAGCCCAGGGGCGGACTGGGCCGGGGGGAAGGGGGGCAATCTCCCCCTGGGTCGCTCTGATTTGCTGTAAAAAGGCAGCTGTGTTGCCAGCTCAGAACTGCACACAAGCAGTTCCAGAGCTGGCCGAGTGCGGCTGTGTGTGAAGCGATGTGTTTTGTCACAGACACACAGACAGGGCTGACAGTCTCTGTGTTATGGAACGAGTTATCCAGCCCCTCCCTCCTCCACACGGATTGGCTGCTAGAGGCTGCTCTGCCCTCTCTGTGCTGTGACTGTCTGTGAAGAGAATATGTGGGCGGGAAAGTTCAAGCTGAGCAGTCAGAGCCTGAAATGAATCCTGTGAATGTCCAGTGCCCGTGCAAGTAAGTGAACTTCTCCTCACCTCTCCCCCCCACCCCCTGCTGCGTCTCCCTCCCCCTCTCTGCAGAGAGATTTTTATTTCTAGCAGCCGGTGACAGTACCTTGCTTGCCATAGGCGCTATGCACTGGGCTCACACTGGTATGGTTTGGCTGCAATGCTGGACTGGTGTACTGGCAGCCTTCCTGCATGTTACCCCCAGTCCCATAGACCTCCTATTAGAGTGCACATATTTACTGCATGTTCTGAAAATGCACAAAAAATCCGGCATGCTGCATCTTTGGTGCACTTTCTGAAAATGCAGCAAAAATGCACAACCTAAAAAGAGTCTAAGGGACTGCGGCTAAGGAAAACTGTGAGTAAATCAGCACATCAGCCAAACCGCAGCACACCGTGTGAGCCCAAAGGCACTTACAGCAGGAACTGCCACTTCACTGAAAAGTGATCCATGCTCAGGTCACTTTTCAAAAGGCATTTGTCAGGCAGTGAGGAGGTGATATCACATTTCCTCCCTGCCTGTATTAACTTCCTAGATGCCAGTCCCTCCAGGTTATGTCAGTCCCTCCAGGTTATGCCAGTCCCTCCAGGTTATGTCAGTCCCTCCAGGTTATGTCAGTCCCTCCAGGTTATGCCAGTCCCTCCAGTTTATGCCAGTCCCTCCAGGTTATGCCAGTCCCTCCAGGTTATGTCAGTCCCTCCAGTTTATGCCAGTCCCTCCAGTTTATGCCAGTCCCTCCAGGTTATGTCAGTCCCTCCAGGTTATGCCAGTCCCTCCAGGTTATGTCAGTCCCTCCAGGTTATGTCAGTCCCTCCAGTTTATGTCAGTCCCTCCAGGTTATGTCAGTCCCTCCAGGTCATGTCAGTCCCTCCAGGTCATGTCAGTCCCTCCAGGATAATGGCACTTCTAAAAGGGGGGCTCCACTTAGGTGTAGAAATTCACTTTGAACTCCACTTTATTTCTATTCCAGCCACCTCAATGTTTGCACATCTATTACCTATAGAGAGTTATGGAAATAAGGTGAAGTTCAAAGTGAATTTCTTCACCTAAGTGGAGCCCCCCCCCCCTTTAGAAGATTTGAGGATATTATTAAACCCAGAGACTAATGGAATTAAGCCACCATAGACAGGTTGAAATGTCTGCTGAACCAGCAGGATTAGATCTATCTATGTGCAGACTGGTTGTACAGAATTTATCAACTGACTTCAGTACAA
Organism: Pelophylax lessonae; assembly: GCF_965119305.1. Classification (NCBI taxonomy): domain Eukaryota; kingdom Metazoa; phylum Chordata; class Amphibia; order Anura; family Ranidae; genus Pelophylax; species Pelophylax lessonae. Next base: position 15,533,306 of record NC_138770.1, read on the forward strand.
CCAGCGTCTCTTTTTTATTGTCGATCACTGCTGGCTGTTATAGCTTCCGGCAGTGTTTATTCTGATGGCTGGGAAACTTTCACACACCAACACACAACTCTTATGGAAGTTTGGTAAATCGAATGCCAGGCTTCCCTAGCATTACACCTGTGTGGCTGCCACCAAATCTGGATACAAGTCAGCACAGGCTCCTGGAAACAGAGGAGGGTGGCCAGTAAGAGGAGAGCTGGGATATGACGTTACTTACTGTATGTCATATCCCTGCCACTCCTAAACCTGCTCCACTGCAGCACCAGACCCACAATGCCCTTATCTGGCTCTGGGGGCCGGTGCACCGGCATGTGCTTTTCTCACTACCTGCAATTGACACAGGAGGAGCCCTCAGCCTGGAGAACCTGGTGGTTGTGCCCAGGGAGACAACAGGACTTGCGTTTTTAGCCTGCTGCGCTCACTGTGACTCTCAGCTACACTGGTTGCTTGGCTTGCCCAGTGGTGTGGTGCTCACTCATCAGAGAAGGTCCTGACTCCACAAGTAGCGCTTAGTGTGGCAGCAGTGACAGCCAAGACTTTACTCTTAGGCCCCTTTCACACAGGCAGACTGTTCAGATCCGCCTGTTTGTTTTTTTGGCGGATCTGAACGGTCCCCCCATGCTTTCCTATGGGGCATCGGATGGCAGCGGACACCCGATCCGATCCGTCAAATCTGGACAGATGGAAACCCTATTTTCCATCCGTCCAGCGGATCGGATTGGATGGGATCGGATGAGAACGGACAGACTCTTCCCCCATAGAGATGACAGCTGTGTCTCCTGAGAAAACGGAATCCGTCCGACGGACGGATAGTGTGAAAGGGGCCTAAATCTTCCTGCAGTCTCTTTGGTCTGTGTACTGAGTGTGGGGAAGGGGCAGGCTCTCTGTCTCAATCTCTCTGGGGGCAATCAGTCTGTGAGACTGCTACATATAATTGCCCAAACATAGAGAGACTGCCCGCACAGAAAGAGACCGCTTCACACTGCCTGCACAGAGTGAGACCGCTTCACACTGCCTGCACAGAGTGAGAGAGAGACCGCTCAACATTTCCCACACAGAGAGAGAGACAGCTCCAGATTGCCTGCGCAAAGAGAGACCGGTTCACACTGTGGAGCAGTCTCTCTCTCTCTCTGTGCAAGTAATCTGGAGCGGTCTCCCTCTCTCTCTGTGCAGACAGTGTGAACCGGTCTCTCTCTCTGTGCAAGCAATGTGGAGCGGTCTCTCTCTCTGTAAAGCAGTCTCTCTTTCAGTGCAGGTAGTGTGAAGTGGTCTCTCTCTCTCTCTCTCTCTGTGCAGGCAGTGTGGAGCGGTCTCTCTCTCTCTCTAAGGCAATGTGGAGCGGTCTCTCTCACTCTCTGTACGGCAATGTGGAGCAGTCTCCCCCTCTCTCTCTCTGTATGGGCAATGTGGAGCAGTCTCCCCCCCTCTTTCTCTCTCTCTCTCTGTATGGGCAATGTGGAGCAGTCTCCCCCCCTCTTTCTCTCTCTCTCTCTGTATGGGCAATGTGGAGCAGTCTCCCTCTCTCTCTCTCTGTGGGCAACGTGGTGCAGATGGATGGTGAGCTGATTCGGTGGTTCAATGGGCCACTTGACTGGACTTTCCCCCCAGGCCTAAGGCTGCCAGCCCTCCCCTGCAGTCCCCGACCCCTTCGGCACCACCCATGGACTCTCCCTCAATGACTGTTTCTCAAGGGGATGCGGGAGACCTCCGGGCACTGATACAGGCCTTGCCTACCAAAAGGGACTTTGAAGCCTTGGCCCGGTGCCTGGAGGAGGCACATGCTAGAGACTTGCAGGCGGTGCGCTCTGACTTTCAGGTGCTCACTGACCGGGTGTCCGCAGGAGAGTCCTCCGTCACTTCTCTGGAGGAGAGGGTCTCCCGTCTGAAGGCTGCCCGAATGGAACAAGCTACTCATGTCGGAGATCTGCAATTGCGTCTGGAGGAGTTGGAGAACAGAAGCCGCAGGAACAACCTGCGGCTCCGGGGGATCCCAGAAGCCACGGGGCAGGATTCCTTGCAACACACGGTTCGAGCCATCTGCCAACGTCTGACCCCGGACCTTCAGTCTCCCCCCCTGGAATTCGATAGGGTGCATAGGGCACTGGGCCCCCGATCCTCGGACGCTGCCCAGCCGCACAATGTCATTTGCCGGCTGCATCGCTATGCACACAGAGACGCCATTATCAGACAAGCTTGGGAGGCGGGAGACATCAATTTCGATGGCGCCAAAGTCCGGATATTGCCTGACCTATCGCGGGCAACCCTTCAGCGTAGAGCCCTTCTGCATCCCCTTCTGAAATGGATCTGGCAGTTGGGGTGTACCTACAGGTGGGGATTCCCTATCTCCCTCACGGTACGTAAGGGACGTAAGGGAGCTTCCTCGTTTGTGGTTCGCCACCCGGGTGACCTCCCGGAACTATTCGCCTTTTTGGACATGGAGCCGATCGTGGTGCCCAACTGGTTACGAGATCTACCAGGCCTGGGACGCGGTCCACCTTCTACGCCGACCCGAGACAGAGGACTCCCTCCCCGCACTCCCCGTGGACGCCGTCGGCTGCCTATGAAACCGGCGACATTGGTAAGAGAAGACTGATCGGTCTCCGGGCCTTGCCCTGGAGCTCTACTTCCCATTGTCCCTGGCGTACACAACGGCATCCTTCCCCTACGCCTTTGACTGTTAGCTCTGCCTGGGGCCTAGACTGCCGGGTGCTCCCCCTGTGACCTACGTTCACTTACCGATCCATATCCTCTCCCCCGCCAAGATGCTGAGACTGTGGTAAGACTGCTGTGCGAGCCCTTACCCTTGGTTCCCGCTCTGCCCGGCTGTCTATGTTTCAGGATCGGGACGGCTCCCTCACTCCTGCTGCCTGACCTATCTCCCGGACATGACTGTAGAGTGGTGGCCGTCTCTCCGTTGCCCCCCCACCCTGGTGACCCTTGGGGAATGCTAGGTGCCGATCCGATCTACCTTTTTGCTTTTCCGGAGCACCCCGGACTATGGCGGTTATGGTTTAATACCCCCCCACTTTTTTATGCTACCACGTGTGCCTTTATACTGTTCGGTATGGGTATGATTTAGTTAAGCTGTTGTTGATGTGCACTTTGCACTAATCGTCACTGTTTTATGATTCTATGAACTGGGGGGTACCGGGTGGGTGGCGGGGGGAGTGCGGGAGGACGAGCCAGACATCTCTGGTTTGCCTCGTTCAACCACTGTGGTGGGGGGCTCAGGGGATGCCAACGGCTTCTGGGTCGGCCGCCCTTTTCCCCCAACCCACACGGCGCCTACTGCCGGCTGTGGGGGAGGGGGGCTGGCTGGACTAGACGCCGGGTCTTTGGGGGTGACGGCGGGAGTTGGATGGGTGTGACACGATTTGGTGGGTGGGGGTGGGCCTGCTGCTGGAAGCCACCCGAGCCCCTGGGGGTCGGCTCCGGCGAGGGGTGGGGTGCTGGGCTTGACGGGGGCGGTGATCAGCTCCCGCTGGCTAATGGTGTCCTGAGCCCTTGCCCGGGACACGATGCTGGACACTCGGATGAGGTCCGGTTATTAGGGTTGGGACGCACTCACTGGCTTGTCTATTTCTCCCACGGGTGGCTGACTGGGAGGGGGGTGCACCCTGAGGTTTGGTCCCCCTTGGGATCTTTGGGGGGAGGAGGGTTTGCATCCCTTGGGATGCAGGGGACAAGCTGGGAGCACCCAATGCCCCTATACCTCTCCTAGGGCTCCAGGGGCAACATGCCCATCGCAAGAGACCTTGCATTACAGTTGCAATCAGCAACCGCTTTCTTGATGTTCTGCTCATTGCTTAAATGTTTTTCTATGCTCATGGCTTAGTGAAAATGAACATTTTGCTGCCAGCTGAACCCCAGAATCTCCATAAATCCAGTCTAGAGACATAAATTGTGTCTGCAGCACAGAGAAGGAAGATTATCCGAGAGAAATACAGGAATACAGGACGGGGAACACAGCTCAGGAAAGTGACCAGGGGATTACAGGCTGATATCACCCAGTCCCCGCCCTACTCTGGACCAATCAGTGAGCAGTATGGGTGGAGGAATGTATTTAGTGTTAATGACCCACCTGTGCTGATCTCTGTAGGAGTGTCCTCCTCTATAAATGTCCCCGTTATTCCATCCTCCTCCATAGACTGCTGATCATCCCTCACATACATCTCTTCTTCTTCTGCTTTAACCTCAAATTCTATATCGATTGGATCTCCACTCTAAATCAAGAAAATGAAATAATATCATCTGTAAAATATAAGATTTATTATTGTGACATAAAAATCCACACATTGTCTCCATGAGTCTGTGTTTTATCATCTCTGTCTCACCAACCTTGTAACAGTGAGGGATGGTGTGATCTTCCTGTGTGGAATCCCGGGAATACAGAGGACGGGGACATCTCTCTGGTGGGTTCCTGGTATTAGGTGGCTCCATCATATCCTTGTGTCCTTCTGAAAACTCCTCCATCACTCCATAGTCCTCATCCTCCTCTTTATACTCTTCTTTAACATCAATATTATCATCCCCGAGGTTTCCACTCTGAATAAATAATAAAACATTCATTGTAACAAACATGCTGTATATAAATCAGAACTACCAATCATTGTCCCTCATCTACCTGGTGATGGTGGGGGATGGTGTGACCTTCCTGTGTGGAATCCCGGGAATACAGAGGACGGGGACATCTCTCTGGTGGGTTTCTGTAGCTGGATGACTCCACCATGGTGTCCTGGTACAGATCTTTGTGTTCTTTTAGAAACTCTGACTCCTCCATCACCCCATCCTCATCATCCTCCTCTTTTATCTCTTCTTTAACCCCAACTTTAGAATCTCTCAGGTTTCCACTCTGAATATATAATAAAAATGACATCAATGGTAACAATGCAGATAATGTACAGATCCTAATGATACTATCAGTGATTGTTCCTCATCTACCTGATGATGGTGGGGGATGGTGTGACCTTCCTGTGTGGAATCCCCGGGAATACAGAGGACGGGGACATCTCTCTGGTGGGTTCCCATTACTGGATCCATCTGTAGGAAACACACACACTGACTGAATACATTGTTTCTATGTGTTTATCAGATGATGGGGGATCTAGGTGGACCCTCCGTACTGCTCTCTCCTTTACAATAAAGTCTCCTCTTACCCGGTGATGTGAGGGGCGGCTGATTCTCCATCATGACGTCCTTGTAGAGATCCTTGTGTCCTTCTAAATACTCCCACTCCTCCATGGAGAAATAGACAGTGACATCCTGACACCTTATAGGAACCTGACACACACAATGATACAGTCACCATCCAGACACATCCCTTGTCTGTTACTGGATAATGTCCCAGAATTCCCAGCACCGCTCACCTCTCCTCCATGATCTCTCTGGTGACTTCTAGAATCTTCTTTGTATTTCTCTATTCTATCAGGGAGGGAGGTGGAGGCAATGTGATGGTCATATGATCACCAGACTTCACAGGAGGAAAACTCTAGATCTGAACACAAATAGTAAAATCAAATGAAATTCCCAGAATCCTCCTCACCTCACCATTCAGGTTTCCATTTGATAAAAGCCCCACCTCAGACTGAGGTATAATTTACCCACACAGGACCCCCACACTACGCAGGGTAAAAGCTTGTTGCAGACATTCTGACATCATTACATACAACGCAGGACCAACAGTCCCACTTTGCTAATGAGGATGCCAAGGGTCCGCCCACATCCTAAGAGCATGAGAAAAAAAAAGCCAGATGGAGGGACATTGGGAGGAGGAGCTGTGAGGTCAGTGTGATGTCATAGGACATATAGACTCCTGAATGCAGGGACATTTGGATGGGGAGATTTGAGGGGCCCTCTATATGAGGCTCTCATGTGAGCAGGTGACGTGCGGAGGAACGGAGTGTAAATAGCAGACAATTTTTTCCAGAGCTCCTAATGGTGGGGATGGATTTTGCTACATGCTGGTGCCAAGTTTCCACCCCCCAGGGTCTCTGCAGGTGTGGAGAAAAGCTGTGTAAGAGGATATGGAGGAGAGATGAGGAGGAGATCCAGGAATCAGGATAAAGGTCAGGACAAAGAACAGACGAGCGCATCCAAGAGATGAGGGGGAGGGGAAGAAGTCACTTAAGGTGATCATAGATACATGGAAATTCAGCTGGTTCAGCAGGGATCGGTCACATTTCCATCCATGTGTGGTCACTGCCGCATAAAAGTCACTCAATCAGTGGCTGCAGTCAATAGCTTCATCACTGATCTGTGTATTCTGAGAGTGGAGGAGCGCCCCCCATTGTTAGAATACAATAGTGCAGCGGGGAGGATTCCCCCATCTCCCTCCAATATGTGGATGAGGGAATCGCTTCAGTTTTTTTCACCATGTATGGCCAGCTTTGGAAGCAAGATATATTAATATCTTGCTTCCAACTAATCCCCCTGAAGGGGTTAATCTATGTATTACCTCCTCTGCCGCCAATTCCTGCAGTGTCTTCTCTCTCCGTCCTACCAAATTGAATGTCCTGTCAGAATCTGACATCACTTCCTGTCTGTATTCCATAGAGACTTCCTGTCTGTATTCCATAAAGACTTCATGTCAGTATTCCATAGAGACTTCCTGTCTGGGTAGAAGTGAGATCACCACCTTGTGGAGCTCAGAGGAACTGCAGCCCTGAGAACCGTCTGGTAGTGTGAACACGGCCTTGTGCTGTGTGTGTATGTACTGTATATCCTTCCCCTTTCTCTCCTCCCTGAGTGTGTATGAAGAGGCGGAGCTCCTGCTGGAACAGTGGTCGGAGGAGGAAGCCGAGTCTAGGAGGGAGACTGACAGAAAGCGCAGCAGACTTGCAGGAGTGAGCGAGGAGGATCCAGTTCCTTTGCCATAGGAGGTGAGGAGAGTGTGAAAAGCTGGGAGTCATATTGCTCTGGTGAGTGGGGAAGCACTACTAAGGGGGCGCCCTCACCATCACATGTGTTAGAGGTGGAAGAAGGCGTGGCTACACTACAGCTGGCACAGTTTGGAGCACGGAGCACTTTCACACCTTATCAACTTTTCATTTATTTGTGGACTTTTTTTAAACAAAATAAGTTAATTGAAGTAGATGCAAAGTGGAAGCAGTGGACTTGCAGAGAACATTATATTGAATACAAAATATTTTATGATTACATGAATTTACACCGATTATTATTTTATTTATTATAGCAGAAAATATTATAATAATAAAGAAGTAGGTGCAAGGTGTAAGCGGTGGATCTGCAGGGAACAGCATCTTGAGCACAAAGCACTTTATATTGTATATGAATTTGCACATGGATCAGTTTACTTAATTTATTCATAAACACCATAAGATCAATGAAGTAGGTGTAAAGTGGAAGCAGTAGATCTGCAGAGAATATTATTTTGAGCCCCTAGCACTTTATATATGAATGTATCCCCATATTTTAGTGTATTTGTGATAATTTATGTGCACACACAATAGGACAGCGCTGTGACACATAATGCTCTTCTAGTTGATAAAGGGAATTCTTACCTTTGTTACAGCAGCAGTCCGGTATAAGTTATTTTTGTAGGTATTTGAGTTGTTACACATAGCGCGGGTTTTTATCATTTTATATTGGTGACATAATTGCCCAAATCTGGGGATCAGGAGCCATTTCCACCCTTTACTCTCGTCTGGGGTTCTTTGTATCCATATAACAGATGTTCTACATGACTAAATCTGCACTCAATTTTACTGCAAAATCAAAGTTGCCAAAATGTCTCCCCCCGAGCAGTAATATATTTCTATCCCCCTTGGTGGGAGTGGAGATGACCCATCTATAAGGATATACAGTACATACACACACAGCACAAGGCTGTGAGAATAACCTACCCCGTGAGAAATGACTACCCTCGTCACTTCCTGTCAGGAACAGCTGAGCAGCGTAGCAGTGCTCAAAGCCCCGGATAAGTCATTGAACAGCTGAGGAATTGACAAGTGCGCATGCACGGAGGGTATGGAATGTTCACGGCAGTGTGTGTAACGATACACAGCGGCGGTTACATTAAAACAGCTCGGCTGCAATATAAATCATCTCCGCTCCTGTCCCTGTCACTTCCCTCATCTTGGCTACTAAATGTAAAAGCGGCGGCGGGTGTATGAAATGTAAATGACGGAGATGTCGGCTCCGTGATCCGCTTTTATATTTAGTAGCCAAGATCAGGTAAGTGCTAGGGGTAGGAGCGGAGATGACTTATATTGCAGCGGAGATATTTTAATGTGGTGATGCGGTGTATAACACACTACCGTGAACATTTCATACCCTCTGCTGACATAGGTGCACCGGAAGTGACGAAGGTAGGCATTTCTCACGGGTAGGTTTTTTCACGGAACACCGTGTTCACACTACCAGACGTTTCTCAGGGTTGCAGTTCATCTGAGCTCCACAAGGTGGTGATCTCACTTCTACCCAGACAGGAAGTCTCTATGGAATACAGACAGGAAATGATGTCAGGTACACACAGGAAGTTCCGGGTGAGAGGTGAGTCTGGAGGAAGTAGAGAGGAGACGTTGCTGGAAGAGACAGCAGAGGAGGTAATAAGATCTTATTTTCTATTTACACCCAGTAACCCCCCCCCGTCATGTCCGTCCTCTTCCTCCATAGTCACTGTGATGTCTTTTATCTCCAGCAGATGATGATACACACATATATAGTGTGGTAACCTAGATTAACCCCTTCAGGGGGATCAGTTGATGAATAATATATCTTGCTTCCAAAGCTGACCATACATGGTTCAGTTTTATCGTTCAGCCAGCGGGATGAGTAAAGAAACTGAAGCGATTCCCCCATCCACACATTGAAGGGGATGGATCCTCCCCACTGCACTATTGTATTCTAACAATGGGGGCGCTCCTCCGCTCTCAGAATACACAGATCAGTGATGAAGCTATTGGCTGCAGCTGCTGATGGGGTGACTTTTATCCGGAAGTGACCACACATGGATGTAAATGTGACCGATCCCTGCTGAACCAGCTGAATTTCCACATATCTATGGTCACCTCCCCTCCCCCTCATCTCTTTCATTATGTAAGTCATGCGGAGAGAACGGAAAGAAAGTAGGGAAATGGCGCTGCCTGGTTAGGAAGATGTAGTGGGAGATAGTTAACGTGCAAATATGCTGAGGTAGGGGAATGATGCACTGAATAAAAATGTAATGACCTTTCCAAAGAAAAGGAGGTGTACTCTCTGATGGTAGATAAGTAATATAAAGTGTGAAGTGCAAATTAAATATAGTACACTGTGGTGCAGTGTGAAAAAAAACACTGGTGTGGATATTTTGTGACAAATATGGCCTGTGGTGTCACCAAAAAAGGTGTGCATAAATGTGGTGATATAAAGTGGTGCTCTAACCAAATAAAATGTAGGCAATGGGTTAAATGAGCTACTATGGCTAGAAAATTATAAATACATTAGAACATGTTAAGCAACACAAATGTGACCACACAATATCTAAATAAATAGTAAAATCAATAAATATGCTCGATTGTAAAGTGCTGATGTAGGGAAGAGGTCTATCCCAAAATATCAAAATATTGGTGACACATAGGTAGAATAAATAATAGTGACTGGACTCAAATATAAGTGACGAATAAATAAATATGGTGAAAAATAAATAAATAATATAAATGGTGAAAAGATGTCCAAAGTGAGGCCAGTGCCCGTGTGGGTATATAAAACGCGGTAAAATATGGAATAAGCAAGCAAGTCCGTTATTAACAGCAAATGACAGTTTTCAATAGTGAACATGCAGTGGGTGACCCCGTGGTGGGCGGTGAGGTACTCAGTGACCCCTCTAGTGAATGATGCACTCACCAGAGATACCCACCGCACACAGGGGTATAGAGCGGGTATATATGGGAATCCAATGTATGGCTCCTGATGTCCTCAGCTGGTCCTGGGATTGGGCGTCTGCAGAGGAGGATTCCTAAGTGGGGAGCGCCTGGGGTCTATGTGGAAAACTCGACCGTAGACTGTGTGTATACCGGATTCCACCAGGGTGTCACTCGTATGGGATCGGGATATTAAAGCAATAAGAGGCACATAGTGTAATCTCGTTTGAACAGGGTAGTTTATTAATCAAATAAGAGAGGTACTCACATATATTAAAGGTAAGAAGTGCTCGTAAAGACAGTAGGTGGAGCGCAGAGCGGTCCAAGCCTCCTTCTCAATACCGGAAGTGATGCGACACGCGGTACCGGTTTCGTATGTCAGTACGTCTTCAGCAGCCTCATTTGTCTCTGAGCTCCTTCTTGCTATTCCTCGTCCTGCCTGTTGTTTCCTTGGATTGATTTTCTGTGTAGTGACCCCGGCTTCATCTCTTGGATGCGCTCGTCTGTTGCTTGTCCTGACCTTTATCCTGATTCTCATCTCACACCCAACATAAAGAATGGAATTTGTGATCCAGGTGGCCAAATTTTACGAGAATCTCGGACCCCAAGAATAATAGAAAACACTAAACTGTCCAGATTAAATATTTTCTCACTGGGACCATAGTGCTTAAATAAATAGTGACCTTCATATTACCTCCTGATATCCTCATCATATTATTGTACAGCCAATACCAATCCAGATAATTCTCCGTTATCAATATTATCTGTCTACAGGGAAACCTTCAGATGGCACAAATGAGGACAGAGGAGGACCGGAGTCACATGACTGAGAAGATACTAAACCTCACTCTGGAGATCATCTACCTGCTGACCGGAGAGGTGAGGAGGATTCTGGGAGGTCACATGACATCACTCTTATCTCTATTAATAAAACACAGACCTGACCTGAGAGGTGAGGAGGATTCTGGGATTCTAACATGATATTCTTATTGGTTCCTCAATACAGAGATTTCCTCTTCTGAAGTCAGGTGATCATACGACCATCACAGTGCCTCCATGTGACTCCCTAAAACCAGAGAGACACAACATGCAGAAGATTCTAGAAGTCACCAAGAAGATGATGGAGCTGCTGACAGGAGAGGTGAGCGGTGCTGGGAATTCTGGGACATTATCCAGTAACAGACAAGGGATGTGTCTGGATGGTGACTGTATCATTGTGTGTGTCAGGTTCCTATAAGGTGTCAGGATGTCACTGTCTATTTCTCCATGGAGGAGTGGGAGTATTTAGAAGGACACAATGATCTCTACAAGGACGTCATGATGGAGAATCAGCCGCCCCTCACATCACCGGGTAAGAGGAGACTTTATTGTAAAGGAGAGAGCAGTACGGAGGCTCCACCTAGATCCCCCATCATCTGACAAACACATAGAAACAATGTATTCAGTCAGTGTGTGTGTTTCCTACAGATGGATCCAGTAATGGGAACCCACCAGAGAGATGTCCCCATCCTCTGTATTCCCGGGATTCCACACAGGAAGGTCACACCATCCCTCACCATCATCAGGTAGATGAAGATTGAAGTCAAGATCGTAAAAGTGATCTGACTGTATGAAAATATATTCCACTTTTAGGTATAAGGTTATTTGTGCTCACATTTTAAAGAAACCATTCCCTGCTATTTTGTTTGTTTAGAATAAAAATCTGATAGATATAAAAGATGAGGTTAAAGAGGAAGAAGAGACGTATGTGAGGGAGGATCAGCAGTTCAGGGAAGAGGTTGGGATGATGGACAAAGTTAAAGAGGAGGAATCTTCTCCAGACATCAGCACAGGTGAGTGATGGCCACTAAATACAAAAACTGTTTGGGTATATGGATTGATGTTTGAGGATCTGTAAACCCACTTCTACAAAGACATCATGATGGAGAATCAGCCGCCCCTCACATCACCGGGTAAGAGGAGACTTTATTGTAAAGGAGAGAGCAGTACGGAGGATCCACCTAGATCCCCCATCATCTGATAAACACATAGAAACAATGTATTCAGTCAGTCTGTGTGTTTCCTACAGATGGATCCAGTAATGGGAACCCACCAGAGAGATGTCCCCGTCCTCTGTATTCCCAGGATTCCACACAAGTTAACATTAAAGAAGAAATAAAAAAGGAGGATGATGAGGATTTTGTAATGGAGGAGGCAGAGTTTCCAAAAGATCACAGAAAGCAGTACCAGGACACCATGGTGGAGTCATCCAGTTACAGAAACCCACCAGAGAGATGTCCCCGTCCTCTGTATTCCTGGGATTTCACACAGGAAGATCACACCATCCCCCACCATCATCAGGTAGATGAGAATGTAGGAAAGTGATCCCAAGCCCTGAGAGATATCATTCTTTTATTATTACTTTTTTTGTATTTAATATTATTTCTGCCATTTTGTTGGTTTAGGATGAAGATCTGATAAATGTACAAATTGAGGTTATAAAGGAAAAGACGTATGTGAGGGGTGATCAGCATTTTACAGAGGAGGTTGGGATGATGGACGCAGATAAAGAGGAAGAACCTTCTCCAGATATCAGCTCGGGTAATTATACAAGAATGGGTTAAAGCTTACTTAGTGATGTTTGGTTGGGGGGTATCATTGATCTGGTTAGTTGTCATAGTTTGGTGTTGTGATTGCACCCAGTTCCACCACAGATCTCTTTTACACTTTGAAATGCTCGACCCCCATACACTGCTCCAAAGAATGAAAGGAACACTTTGAAAACACATCAGATCTCAATGGGGGAAAATATCATGCTGGATATTTATACTGGTATGGACTGGGTAATGTGTTAGGATCTATACTGGTATGGACTGGGTAATGTGTTGGGATCTATACTGGTATAGACTGGGAAATGTGTTAGGATCTATACTGGTATGGACTGGGTAATGTGTTAGGATCTATACTGGTATGGACTGGGTAACGTGTTAGGATCTATACTGGTATGGACTGGGTAACGTGTTAGGATCTATACTGGTATGGACTGGGTAACGTGTTAGGATCTATACTGGTATGGACTGGGTAATGTGTTAGGATCTATACTGGTATGGACTGGGTAATGTGTTAGGATCTATACTGGTATGGACTGGGTAATGTGTTAGGATCTATACTGGTATGGACTGGGTAATGTGTTATGATCTATACTGGTATGGACTGGGTGATGTGTGAGGATCTATACTGGTATGGACTGGGTAATGTGCTAGGATCTATACTGGTATGGACTGGGTAATGTGTTAGGAAGGAAAGGATGCCACATCATTTGATGGAAATGAAAATTATCACCCTACAGAGGGCTGAACTCAAAGACACCTCGAAAATCAAAGTGAAAAAATGATGCAGCAGGAGAGTCCATTTTGGTGAAATGTCATTGCAGGACCTCAGAATGGTCCTCAGTAGTGTGTATGGCCCCCACCTGCTTGTATGCATGCCTGACAACGTCGGGACATGCTCCTAATGAGACGACGGATGGTGTCCTTGGGTATTTGCTCCCAGATCTGGACCAGGGCATCACTGAGCTCCTGAACAGACTGAGGTGCAACCTGGAGGCATCTGATGAACTGAAACAGAATATCCCAGAGGTGTTCTATTGGATTCAGGTCAGGCGCGCATGGGGGCCATTCAATCGTATCAATTCCTTCATCCTCCAGGAACTGGCTGAATTCTGTTCCCACTTGAGGCCGAGCATTGTGGAGCACCAGGAGGAACCCAGGACCCACTGCACCAGCATAGGGTCTGACAATGGGTCCAAGGATTTCATCCCAATACCTAATGGCAGTCAGGGTGCCATTGTCTAGCCTGTAGAGGTCTGTGTGTCCCTCCATGGATACGCCTCCCCCAGACCATCACTGACCCACCACCCAACCGGTCATGCTGAACGATGTTAAAGGCAGCATAATGTTCTCCACAGCTTCTCCAGACCCTTTCACGTCTGTCACATGTGCTCAGGGTGACCCTGCTCTCATCTGTGAAAAGCACAGGGTGCCAGTGGTGGAGCTGCCAATTCTGGTGTTCAACGGCAAATGCCAATCGAGCTCCACAGTGCCGGGCAGTGAGCACAGCGCCCACTAGAGGACGTCGGGCCCTCAGGCCACCCTCATAAAGTCTGTTTCTGATTGTTTGGTCAGAGACATTCACACCAGTGTCCTGCTGGAGGTCATTTTGTAGGGCTCTGGCAGAGCTCATCCTGGTCCTCCTTGCACAAAGGAGCAGATACCGGTCCTGCTGATGTTCTACGGCCCTGTCCAGCTGAAACTGAATAACAACCCCCTCTGCTACTTCACTGAGCAGATGAATATCCCAGGAGTTTCTCTGACTTGATGCTATACTCTGATTATAAAGTGTTGAGCAGTGTATATGAGTGTGGAAAACTCTTGGTAATTTTTCTTGTCTTCTGACAGACGGACTCTGTGTTGGGAATAGAAGGACATCGGAGGAAGATGTGACTACAGAAGATAATGACATGGCATCTTCTCCAGAAGTAAATCCCGTTCCTCATAATATACATGACAGACCTCACCATTGGAGGAGATCATTGGAATCTCCTGATACTTCACATAGTCCTCTAATATCTGACAGTGCCGACGGGTGCGGGAAACCATCTCATCTCAGGGAATCTTCCTTAAACCATAAAGGGGTTCATACAGGAGAGAATTCATTGTCATGCTCAGAGTGCGGGAAATGTTTTAGTCAAAAAAGATGCCTTCTTAGGCACCAGAAAACTCACACAAGGGAACGTCCTTATTTATGTTCAGAGTGCGGGAAATGTTTTAATCATAAAGCAACTCTTGTAAGACATCAGAGAATACACACAGATTACCTTCCCTATTCATGTTCAGAGTGCGGGAAATGTTTCATTCAGAAAGGAAGCCTTCTTAGCCATCAGAAAATACACACAGGTGAGTCTCCCTATTCGTGTTTAGAGTGTGGGAAATGTTTTAATGATAAAGGAAACCTGCTTAGGCATCAGAAAATACACACAGGTGATTGTCTCTATTCATGTCCAGTGTGCGGGAAATGTTTCAATGAGAAAGGAACCCTTCTTAGCCATCAGAGAATACACACAGGTGAGCTTCCCTATTCATGTTCAGAGTGCGGGAAACGTTTTAATCGTAAAGGAAACCTTCTTCGCCATCAGAGAATCCACAGGGGAGAGCTTCCCTGTTAATGTTCAGAGTGTGGGAAATGTTTTAATAGTAAAGGAAACCTTCTTAGCCTTTAGAGTATACACACAGGTGAGCCTCCCTGTTCATGTTCCGAGTGCGGGAATGGTTTTGCGCTCAAACGGTTACCTGTTATACACCAGAAAGTTCATAGAGGCGAGTGTCTCTAATCTTGTGCAGAGTGTGGGAAATATTTCACTTAGAAAGAACACCTACTTACACACAGATTAGCCCCCTTTTTAATGTTACGAGTGTAGGAAATGTTTTCCAAGCAAAGGTTTATTTCGTAGAAACCAGAAAGTTCATACGGGCGAGCATCCTATTTCATGTTCAGAGTTCGGGAAATGTTTCACTCCTTATGTATGTTTCAAACGTAAAAGAATTAACACTTATATTAGAGGCTCCGTTTTCATGTTCACGTACATGTACTGCGGCAGGGCGGCCGTTCTGGACAGAATCATGTACCTGTACGTCATCTGCATTTCTGGGTCTGGGGGCCAGAAGAGTTCCAGGAGTTCTACTCTTATCACAGTTCCCAAACCAAAAGGAGACATCCACCACATCTTCAATCTTAAGGCCCTAAATGTCCTCAGCTGGGCACAGGAGGCCCTAAATGTCCTCAGCTGGGCACAGGAGGCCCTAAATGTCCTCAGCTGGGCACAGGAGACCCTAAATGTCCTGAGCTGGGCACAGGAGGCCCTAAATGTCCTGAGCTGGGCACAGGAGGTCCTAAATGTCCTAAGCTGGGCATAGGAGGCCCTAAATGTCCTCAGCTGGGCACAGGAGGCCCTAAATGTCCTCAGCTGGGCACAGGAGGCCCTAAATGTCAGCTGGGCACAGGAGGCCCTAAATGTCCTCAGCTAGGCCCAGGAGTTCCGCATGTAATCCGCCAGGTCATAGTCCCTTTATCAGGGAGACTTTTTTCTTTGACCACCCCACATACATGTACTGCGGTAGGGCGGCCGTTCAGCACAGAATCACATACCTGTAAGTCATCTGCTTTTCCAAGTTTGGGGTGTGCACACGCGCCACTGGCGTCCATCTTCCGCTGGACACAGCAGGAGCCAATCAGTGGGTCCGGCGGATGCGGTGTCCGTTGGTACCCGGCAATCATTCCCGAGAGAGGCAGAACAGTTGTCTGCCAATGTAAACAAGGCAGATCGCCAATCTGTTAGTAGGGAAGATGGAGATCCTGTGTATCTGATAATGGAGGAAGGAGATATTGGCGCACAGAGATTATATATAGTCCAGCCAGCAATAAATATCTAAAAATACCAATGTTTAGGGTAGGGGGTTGTCAGGACTATGGTAATGGTAATAGGCATATTTTTCATATTGCATGTGAAGAATTATGAACTGCATGACCCCAGAGACAAAGTTCAATTCATGGCCTTCACTAGAAACTCAATAAGAGACTCCGGTTTGTAGTTTCCATTGTTCGTTGTTGAAAAGTGGTAAGCCGTTGTTGACTAACCCTGGAGATAACGACTATATTCTATGGTCTTGAAAAGAGAATATATTTGAAGAAGCCATAAAACATTGTGTCCTGGCCATGAGTTATTTTCCATACAATAGCAGATCCTAACAGGTTCCCCAAGGACAGCTCTATCATGGATTGCCTAACTAACACATCATTGTTTCACCTATGGAAAAATAAACAACAGAGGAGCCATGGGAAGAGAGTTTTTGGTTCATTTTCTGGTAATTAACTTAGACCTATTCCATCTGTATTTTTAAATGAATTTAATATAATCATAATCATCTACAACCTCCTTGTTCCATCATATACCAAGAGGGGATGTGGAAATGATGGCTATATGGACAATCCTCCATTGAAGATTATATTATATCAGTTAGATAGTAGCTGATGATTAAATTAGATTATTTCATATTGTAGATCCCAGACCATGTCATGATTATATTATTTACTAACATAATAATTCTCTAGTAGATAACCTTCTGATTGAATACATCACATGTGTCAAACAATTATAATCCCAGGTTATTGTGTATTAATTTAGATAATCTATAAGTAAGTCACGTATTCTTAATTAAGATATATATACATTAATATGTATGCTCATTAAACAGAACTGAACCTTTCAAAGAGATATTACAGAAATATCAGATGGCCATGCCGGCACCATGAGAATATGGACAGATTCTCATTTTTTTATTACTATAAATGAATGTAATAACTTCTATCAAAGATTTTTGCTCCCTGACATGGTGGTTAGTAGAGGTATTGCATAATTACTCATCCAGTTAATGGTTATTTAGCCCCAACCAATGGGAAGAAGTTCCACCTTCTGTGTTCGGTTTATTGTAATTTTTATAGCCTTTTTGTCCTATACAATATATAAAGGAACCCAGACGAGACACACACAAGAGACACACACATCCACCCATACACACTCATCATACTCCATCTTACTTCACCTTCATTCTACACCTGAAACTCTGAAAAACTTTAAGGACGCAAGCTCCTCCCTAACCAGCCACCATTTTGGGAAAGGCAGCCATTTTAGGACTGTCGTAAACGATCATTTTGAGCCAGTAGCCATTTTGGAATGGTAATTATGCATTATTGATTCTTTGATTTTTGTTTCCTTGTATGCTATAATCGTATGCTCAGGATATTTAGATTACCTTCCCAGTTGTAACAACCATTGTAGATTTTTCTCTAAACATTATTTTTGTTTTTATAAAATTTTTCCATTCTTGGTTTAGCGCTATATTAGCGAATTAGTCTCACGTTTTGCATAGTCTGTTCTCACTCCAACTGCAGTGAAGTGACTGTTGGCTACGCAATTCACAGACAACTTTGTCTGATATATAGAACTCTTGATATATGGTTTTTACTCCTTCTGCGAAAAAGTAATCCTGTCCTTTGATTTGTATTGCTGAGCCAAACTGATTCAATTAGCGTTATCATTAAGTTTGTATTTTATGTGAGATTATATTTTTTTGTCACCCATATGTAACTATTTATTGTGAATACATGTCTTATGAATAAATATATATATTCCCTACTGTAGTCTGTATTCACTATGATTGGTATATGCTGTTAAAAAAAATGAATCGATTAAAAAGAACTCGTTATACTTCGTTCGGAATAATATTCTCGAACGTAAAACACAACAGAGGTACAGTAAGAAAAGTCTGAACTCAGGGTGTCAGAGGGGTCGGGAGACTTGTAGGGCCAAGGCAACTAGGGGGTACAGTAGAAAATGTCTGAACCCAGGGTGTCAGAGGGGTCACGAGACTTGTAGGGTCAGGGCAACCATTGCATACTGACCTCTGTACACGGCCCTACATACTACTGACCTCTGTACATTGCCCTACATCCTACTGACCTCTGTACACTGCCCTACATACTACTGACCTCTGTACACGGCCCTACATACTATTGACCTCTGTACACGGCCCTACATCCTACTGACCTCTGTACACTGCCCTACATACTACTGACCTCTGTACACTGCCCTACATACTACTGACCTCTGTACACTGCTCAACATACTATTGACCTCTGTACACTACCCTACATACTACTGACCTCTGTACACTACCATACATACTACTGACCTCTGTACACTGCTCTACATACTACTGACCTCTGTACACTGCCCTACATCCTACTGACCTCTGTACACTGCTCTACATCCTACTGACCTCTGTACACTGCCCTACATCCTACTGACCTCTGTACACTACCATACATACTACTGACCTCTGTATACGGCTCTACATCCTACTGACCTCTGTACACTGCCCTACATCCTACTGACCTCTGTACACTACCCTACATCCTTCTGACCTCTGTACACTGCCCCACATACTACTGATCTCTGTACACTACCATACATACTACTGACCTCTGTACACTGTCCTACATACTACTGATCTCTGTACACTGCCCTACATCCTACTGACCTCTGTACACTGTCCTACATACTACTGATCTCTGTACACTGCCCTACATCCTACTGACCTCTGTACACTGCCCTACATACTACTGACCTCTGTACACTACCCTACATACCAGACATGGGAGTAGGTCACACATGTGCAAGTCGCAAGCAAGTCTCAAGTCTTAACCTTCAAGTCTTAAGCAAGTCCCAAGTTACTGTGGCGAAAAGCAAGCAAGTCAAGCCGAGTCCCTGCTAGAAGTCAAGCAAGTCATGTCAAGTCATTTATTTTGGTCAAGTCACAAATCAAGTCAAAATACTGATCTACCCCAATTTTCACCTTTAAATCAGTTAAAAGTCAGTGGTCAGGAAAGGTTTTTTTTTATTTTCAACATTAACAAAACTGCTTAGTGTTTTTTCTTGGCATATTAAAGAAACACTTTGACTGCCCAAACAGCTCAAATTCCTTCGTCCGGTCATGTTTCAACACCACAGTCACTAAAAACATGTTAAGTATTTCCATTGTTAAACAGCCAGTGTCCTAAAAATCAGAACACACTGAGGTGTTTTAAGTGACTGTGGTGTCAGAAACATAACAGGCACATTCATTTTGCTTTACCACATCTTGAGAAAATGCAAATATTTAATAACTTAAAAAAGTAAAGTCATTTCGAGTCATATGTCTCAAGTCCAAGTCAAGTCTCAAGTCATGAATACCAAGTCAAAGTCAAGTCGAGTCTTTTATTAATTTTAGTCAAGCAAGTCTCAAGTCCTCAAACTGGTGACTTAAGTCTGACTTAAGTCAAGTCATGTGACTCAAGTCCCCCACCTCTGCTACATACTACTGATCTCTGTACACTGCCCTACATCCTACTGACCTCTGTACACTGCCCTACATCCTACTGACCTCTGTACACTGCTCTACATACTACTGACCTCTGTACACTGCTCTACATACTACTGACCTCAGTACACTACCATACATACTACTGACCTCTGTACACTGCCCTACATACTACTGACCTCTGTACACTGCCCTACATCCTACTGATCTCTGTACACTGCCCTACATACTACTGACCTCTGTACACTGCCCTACATACTACTGATCTCTGTACACTGCCCTACATACTACTGACCTCTGTACACTGCCCTACATACTACTGACCTCTGTACACTGCCCTACATCCTACTGACCTCTGTACACTGCTCTACATACTACTGACCTCTGTACACTGCTCTACATACTACTGACCTCAGTACACTACCATACATACTACTGACCTCTGTACACTGCCCTACATACTACTGACCTCTGTACACTGCCCTACATACTACTGACCTCTGTACACTGCCCTACATACTACTGATCTCTGTACACTGCCCTACATACTACTGACCTCTGTACACTGCCCTACATACTACTGACCTCTGTACACTACCCTACATACTACTGACCTCTGTACACTGCTCTACATACTACTGACCTCTGTACACTGCTCTACATACTACTGACCTCTGTACACTGCCCTACATACTACTGACCTCTGTACACTGCCCTACATACTACTGACCTCTGTACACTACCCTACATACTACTGACCTCTGTACACTGCCCTACATACTACTGACCTCTGTACACTGCCCTACATCCTACTGACCTCTGTACACTACCATACATCCTACTGACCTCTGTACACTGCCCTACATACTACTGACCTCTGTGCACTGCCCTACATCCTACTGACCTCTGTACACTACCATACATACTACTGACCTCTGTACACTGCTCTACATCCTACTGACCTCTGTGCACTGCTCAACATACTACTGACCTCTGTACACTGCCCTGGGTATTAATAGCAATAGGTATTTTGCAGAGTTTTACATGTTGATAATTTAGTGAGCAGTCGGCCTGATGAACCAGAAAGTTTGGCCTAACCTAGAGGTCCAGTGTAAGCTGACTGGTGGAGTTTGGCAGCAACGGTGACTCTGGAAAAACAGTGTCCGTGAGTACCGAGGAACTTTCCCGGGGGTCTTTTAGGAAGGGGACCACTCCAGAGGCTAGAGTCAGCGGACGGGTGTCAGCACACAGGCAGTGAGAGTAAAGGGGGTGCCAAGTTTAGAACCCTGTAGATAATATTCAAGCAGGAACATTTAAAGCATCTTCACTTCAGTGGCAAAGTGAAGCAGCGGCCTTGCCGCATTCCACAGTTAGCTGTCCTCAAGACTGTAAATAGTTAGTAGTAGTTGGAGTATCTCACTCATCCCTTCTCCTATACAAGTTCTCAATAAAAACAAAAACAACATCCCCTGGATTGATTATTGACTGAGCCAAGAACTTTTATTGCTGTTTATCTGCTGTCAGTTGCCAAGGGTAACCCAGGGTAATCCAGATAGTGTAATTCTCAGCAGTCCTCTAGGGGGCAGTGCTACTTACATTTATATTACAGTGATAATAAGGGAGGAGTCAATAACCCAATGATGGTGGTCTTCAGGATCAGTCCAGTCTTCATCTTGGTTGTTCTCTCCCCATCCTCACTCTCTGACCTCTGGTGGGGCTCAGCCCCGCTGTTATTCATGACTAATTCATGGACTAAATAAGGAAGTGCAGGACTTCTTGTGTTGGGAAGATGGCAATGGGTGATAGAGGGGGAGGGGACACTCGTCCTATAATTCCCTCATCACTGTCACTCCTATAAAAGACAGTTCTCGTTGTTTCCTCACTCTCTGACTAAGGTCCATGAACAAAGAAATGAACTGGTAGGAGATCAGAGGACCCATTTACTAGTTACCTTGAGGGGGGGAATTGTAAGATCCTCAGAGACAAAGCTGCCTGATGTGGGCGGAGTCCTGGTTTAGAGGAACCAATCTGCTGATGTCTAGTAATAATCTTTGTATTTCTATTTTAGTACATGGACGGGAGATGAGGAAAACCTCAGAGGATTGTCTCACTTTGTCTCCAGATTGTAAAGTAGAAGATGAGGACATCACACAGTATAGTCCAGGAAAAAACCTGGCTACCTCTAATGTCCATCCGGCATCACACAGTGTAGATGGACCATCGTATTCCTCTTATCCTGAGGAACCTCAGACTGTGAGGGACAGTGCCGGACCATCGTATTCCTCTTATCCTGAGGAACCTCAGACTGTGAGGGACGGTGCCGGACCATCGTATTCCTCTTATCCTGAGGAACCTCAGACTGTGAGGGACGGTGCGGGACCATCGTATTCCTCTTATCCTGAGGAACCTCAGACTGTGAGGGACGGTGCCGGACCATCGTATTCCTCTTATCCTGAGGAACCTCAGACTGTGAGGGACGGTGCCGTCCTTCCAACAGATAAGAGGTTTACCTGTACTGAGTGCGGGAAGTGTTTACAGTCTAAATTCAATCTTAATGCGTATACAAGATCTCACACAGGGGAGAAGCCGTTTTCCTGTCCTGGGTGCGGGAAATGTTTTTCACAGAAGTTTCATCTTTGCAGACATCAGAGAACTCACATGGGGGAAAAACCGTATTCTTGCTCTGAGTGCGAGAAATGTTTTTCACATAAGACCTATCTTCAAATACATCAGAGGTTTCACACAGGTGAGAAGCCACATTCTTGTCCTGAGTGCGGGAAATGTTTTTCAGTGAAGTCCAATCTTTCCAAACATCAGAGATCTCACAAGGTGGAGAAGCCGTGTACCTGCCCTGAGTGTGGAAAATGTTTTTTAAAGAACTCCCATCTCCTTGCATCACAGGTCTCACATGAGCAAGAAGCTGTTTTCTTGTCCTGAGTGTGGGAAATGTTTTGTTCAAAAATCAGAACTTGTCACACATCAGAGATGTCACATAGGGGAGAAGCCATATATCTGTTCTGACTGCGGGAAGTGTTTTCGTGTTCACTCCAAACTTAAGGTGCATGAAAGATCTCACACAGGAGAGAAGCCGTATTCCTGTCCTGAGTGTGGGAAATGTTTTTCACAGAAGTCCAATCTTAAAATTCATCAGAGATCTCACACAGGTGAGAAGCCATATTCCTGTCCTGAGTGTGGGAAATGTTTTTCAGATAAGTCCAGCCTTAATATTCATCAGAGATTGCACACAGGTGAGAAGCTGCATTCCTGTCCTAGGTGTGGGAAAGGTTTTGTACGAAAATCAGAACTTGTCACACATCAGATGTATCACACAGGGGAAAAGCCATACTCCTGTTCCAAGTATGGGAAATGTTTTGTACGAAAAACAGTACTTGTCAAACATCAAAGGACTCACATGGGCAAAAATACTGTATTTCTTTCCTGAGTGCGGTAAAAGTTTCATAGAAAAATCAGAACTTCACAAACATCAAAGCTCTCACATGGGGAGAAGCCCTATTCCTATCCTGAGCGAGGGAATTGTTACATACTGAACTCCTGTCTTCCTGTACATCAGGGACCCCACACACCTTGAGGTGTAAGAAACAGTTCATAAGGAGATCAGAGATCACCAGAGACATGGTTGAAGTGTTGTCCCGTGTTGGCCATTGATAGCAGTAGAAAAATAAAAATGGAGTCATTACTTTTCATTGGCTGAGTACATTTTGTGGTGTAAGCTTTTGTAACCTTTTAGAGGTCTATTAAAAAAAAAAAATAGTTGAAAGATTATGACAAGCATTTACCCGGCTGTGATGGGTTTTGGCCATATTTTATTTCCTATGAACAGTGACTCCATCTAGTGGCCATAATGTCACTTATTTTCCTTCATCAGGTATGGCTTCATACGAATACCAGAGATCATACACTTATGGGTACTTTAGACTGCGAAGAACACAAGTCAATTAAACCGACCATTGATATAATTTGAAAAATACCACATTTGGGCTTTGGATGGCGCTAAGTATAACAGCAATTAGCTCCATCTAGTGGCAAATGTATTATTTTCCATTTTAAATCAATGGAAAACATTTAAGCAGCAAATATCTGAATAACATCCATATTTTCCCCTCATTCACACAGAAGGAATGTTCATGGCAGATGAAATGCTATGCAGTTTTTTTATAAATAGACCCCTAAATGTCAGGAGACGTTTATATAAAGATGGGAAGTATGGAGCAGATAAATGAATAGATCTCCTAGCAATGTTATTACCAGGCTGCAGCTAGGGGGAGCTCTAATGTGACCATAGCAGAGTGATCCCATCTAGCTCACATTAACCCTTTCACTGCCAGAGCTGTGTTTGCATTATTTTTGCACACATGGTAAAATGCAGATTTTGGGCCTGAAGATGAGATAAAACCCCGAAACATGTATTTGCTGAAAGCAGAGACCTCGGAGAATAAAATGGTGGTAATTGTTAAGGTGTTCCTCGTACACAAATGTCACCTTCATATCCGGGTTTGTTTTCTCCTTTCCCCCATTTTCTATGGTGTGATCTTTTCTACAATACTTTGTTATAATAATGTAACATGCTGTGTATTGTATTGTACACAAATTATTACCGACTCCGCCTCCACATTCCAGACAAGTCATTTTCCTGACCAATTGGATTTCTTCCTTTATTATTTCCTGATTCTATGACTGCAATCTTTTTAAAAGTAACATTATAATAAAAAATGTATTGAATGAAAAAAAGTGTGTGTCGGTGTAATGAGGAAAATCTGTGACGGTCAAACATTGCTGATCGGGGACACTTTCGATCCTTCACAGGTCATCAGTTTAGAATTCGGGGTCATCACACCATCTGCAGAGATCTGCGTTTTCTGCTTTAGGGAAATGCAGACTCCTAGTGTAGAAAACAATTGTCTTCTATGTCTGGTTCACACCAAATCACATGTGTGATGTGCGGTGTGGAGCTGTGTATGATTATGCAGCATGTTTGCAGTTTTCCGCACCTAAACTGAAGGAAACTGTCAGTGTCGCACTGAACTCCATGTGACCGGCAGTGAGAGGAGAGCAGAGCGGAGTGTCCCTACAGCACGGCTGCAGATCAGAGAGGGCAGCAGGAGGAATCATGGTGGACAGGAGTGTGCAGTCGATGTGGTGAGGGTAGAAGGGGTGCAATTACATGAACCGATCTCCTATGGATCTCCCCCTACAGCTGCTGAAAGCTGCTTC
Source organism: Pelophylax lessonae (assembly GCF_965119305.1). Lineage (NCBI taxonomy): Eukaryota > Metazoa > Chordata > Amphibia > Anura > Ranidae > Pelophylax > Pelophylax lessonae. Next base: position 15,558,381 of record NC_138770.1, read on the forward strand.
CCCTCCTCTCCCTTCTGCCAGCTTTCAGAGGCTGCAGGGAGAAGTGCACAGGAAATCGGTTCATGTGATTGCACCCCTTCTACCCCCACTGCACTGATCACATGCTCCTGTCCACCATCCAATTCATCCTGTTTGCCATATCCCCCCCCCTTTTCCCCTTACTCCCCCCCAAGCACTGCCGGCTGTGCCTCCTGCCCCTCCCACCAGCTGCTGCAAACACGCAGATCAGGGGCGGACTGGGACAGGGGGCGGGGAGGCAATTGCCCCCGGACCAATTTGATGCACAGTAAAAATCTTACTGAACTGCTTTTGCCAAAATCATTCAGCCAGGAAACTGGGTAAGGTGAAAAGAAAACACTGTATGGGGATCACAGGGTGGAATCGGGAGGAGAGGCGGCCAGATCACAGAGAAAGGATCTCCTGCTGTGACACTCCTTGGAGCTAAAACTCCGCCCACTGTCAAACAAAGTCCCACCTCCTGGACCGGCTCCTATGATAGACAGCATATTGGTTCAATTTTCCAGCATTGGATCAGTGTGCTGTCTATTATAGGGGCTGGTCCAGGAGGCGGAGCTTTGTTTGACAGCAGCTGACGTATCAGCTCCAAGCAGTGTCACAGCGGGAGATTCCCTTTCTGTGTGATCCAGTCAGCTCTCCTGATTTCTCCCTGTAATCTCCACGCAATGATAGGCTGCATTGATGGACATGGATGAGGCTGCGCTGCTGGACACTGATGAGGCTGTACTGATGAGGCTGCACTGATGGACACTGATGAGGCTGCACTGATGGGTACTAATGAGGCAACACTGATGGGCACTGATGAGGCGGCACTGATGAGACAACACTGATGGGCATTAATGAGGCTGCACTGATGGACACTGATGAGGCTGTACTGATGGGTACTAATGAGGCAACACTGATGGGCACTGATGAGGCGGCACCGATGAGGCAACACTGATGGGCACTGATGAGGCTGCACTGATGGGTACTAATGAGGCAACACTGATGGGCACTGATGAGGCAGAACTGATGTGGCTGCACTTATGGGCACTGATGGACATTAATATGCTGCCCTGATGATCAGTGTAAATGTCCCCTATCTTAGGAAAGCCAATTATCTGCTTTCCATTCCTCACACAGTAACATCGCAGAGGAAAGGAAATACAGATAACCGGCATTTGTGTATATGTGATCTGCTGTGATAGGACACAGCTGATCACATGGTAAAGAGCCAACATCATTGGCTCTTTACTCTGATGGTGATACCCGAGGGTGCACATGTGTGGTAAGATGAGGAGGACGTCTTAAGATGCCCACCCGGAGGGGAGAAAGGCCCGTCCAGCCATCAATCTGCTATAAGGAACTGGCTAATGGCTGATGGTTTCCCCATTTGTGAGAAATTATTTGTTTTATGCTACAATTAGAGGCTATTTTTGCACTGGAATCTTTATATATTTTTCACACAATGAATCACACAGGAACGCGCTATGTTTTCCTCTGCGATTCATGTGTGATCTATGTGCAGTGCGATTTATGTGTGATCTGGGTGCAGTGAAATTCATGTGTGATCTGGGTGCAGTGCCATTCATGTGTGATCTGGGTGCAGTGTGATTCATGTGTGATCTGGGTGCAGTGCAATTCATGTGTGATCTGGGTGCAGTGCCATTCATGTGTGATTCATGTGTGATCTGGGTGCAGTGTGATTTATGTGTGATCTGGGTGCAGTGTGATTTATGTGTGATCTGGGTGCAGTGCAATTCATGTGTGATCTGGGTGCAGTGTGATTTATGTGTGATCTGGGTGCAGTGCAATTCATGTGTGATCTGGGTGCAGTGCCATTCATGTGTGACCTGGGTGCAGTGTGATTCATGTATGATCTGGGTGCAGTGCGATTCACATGTGATCTGGGCGCAGTGCGATTCACGTGTGATCTGGGCGCAGTGCGATTCACGTGTTATCTGGGTGCAGTGCGATTCATGTGTGATCTGGACGCAGTGCGATTCACGTGTTATCTGGGTGCAGTGCGATTCATGTGTGATCTGGGCGCAGTGCGATTCACGTGTTATCTGGGTGCAGTGCGATTCATGTGTGATCTGGGTGCAGTGCGATTCAGTGCAGTGCAATTTCAGCCCATTAATTTCAAATTTTCTGAAATCACACCCCACCACACTGAACGTACTGCATGCACTACTCCTAAAAATGCACTACAAATGGATTACATGATACTTCTGTACCATGCCATCCGATTCGGGCAAACGCCCTGCAATTGTGACTAGGGATGATCGAACTTTTGAAAGGTTCGGTTCGACCAGAACACCCGAACTTCCCGAAAGTTCAGGTCCGGATTCCAGAACCCCATTGAAATCAATGGGACCCGAACTTCGGTAATCAAAAAACACCATTTTGAAGCCCTAAAACCCAATAAATGCCCCTAAAAAGTGATTAGGGTTCTGGGTCATACCCCAGGGACTATTAATCACACAAAAAAATTATTGAAAAAAAAAAGAGATTTCTTTGGATTTAGTGTCTGGGGGTCTAAAAAGTGTACATGTGACGTTTCAGCTCTGTAGCATGTCCAGAACCAGAAAAAAAAGATCATTTTTCTTAGAATTTTTATTAGCGCAGGGATGTGGCTCCGCTCCTATCACACCTATATGTGTGTATGTGTATATACATATATGTGTGTGTGTGTGTATATATACCCCTATACAGGTGTTCAGATGTTATGCCTGCCTCCAAAAACGCCCAAAAAATGCCCAAAAAAACGCCTGCAACAACACACCTGGGCGTTTTTGTTGCAGGCATTTATTGGGCATTTTTTGGGCGTCTTTGGAGGCAGGCATAACATCTGACCTTCTGTATAGGGGTATATATACACACACACATATATCTATATATACACATACACACATAGGTGTGAAAGTAGCGGAACCCCATCCATGCGCTAATGAAATTATTTGCAGGGATGTGGCTCCGCTCCTATCACACCTATATGTGTGTTTGTGTATATATACATATATGTGTGTGTGTATATATACCCCTATACAGAAGGTAAGATGTTATGCCTGCCTCCAAAGACGCCCAAAAAATGCCCAATAAACGCCTGCAACAAAAACGCCCAGGTGTGAAAGGAGTGGAGCCCCATCCCTGCGCTACTAAAAATTCTAAGACAAACAATCTTTTTCTTATGGCGGTCACCCTGACATGGATGAATTCGGTAACCCTGGCATACAAGGAGCGGAGCCCCATCCCTGCTCTACTGAAAATTCTAAGAAAAATTATCTTTTTCTTATGGCGGTCACCCTGACATGGAAGAGTTTGGTCACCCTGCCATAGCAGTCAGAGTCAGTTCACCCTACACTACACTACACTACGGTCACCCTGACACTTAACACTTTCCCTACAGAAACTAGATTATTAAATCTAACTATAGTGGAAAATAGTACCCTAACTACACTGCATATCCCTTTCCTCACACTAATAATTGCTAAATGACACTTTTGCAGCAGGAGTAACAGAACTGCTTCCACTCTCTTCCACAGCCCCTGTATTACAGTGCTAGAGATTTGGCGGGGCTATGTTATATACTGGGGGGCGTATTTACTACTGATTGGCCTCTGGACCTCCTATTCACTCCAGTCACATTCCTAGCATCCTCCTGCCCCCTCAATTGGCTTTTACTGATGTTTCTGGTCCAATCACGGGCTATTAAAGCCCAGTTCCTGTCCCATTGCATTTTGGTCGGTTTGGGTTGCCGAATTCCGAACTTTTTCCGCAAAAAGTTCGGAATTCGGCAGAATTTCGAACAGTCAATGTTCGGGTCGAACCAATGGTCGACCCGAACCGTTCAATCATCCCTAATTGTGACCTGAATTTGGGGTGTTCTGAACTTTGCTTTGACACCTGCTGCAGTTTGCAAGGGCAGTGCAGGAAACGCACAGGGAACGCAGGTTTCCTGCACCGGGTTCCAATGTGAACGGGTCCTGAGAGAATTCCCTGCTCCACCATCCAGGGCGGCACAGGACTGCTTCCTACTTTTAGGGTCATCCACACTAGAATGTGGTGCGGGAAAGCTACGTTCACGTGTGGCTTCCCGCAACGCATTGCAGTTGTACCACCCTTGTGATCTGCTGCGGGTGTCAGTGAAAAGTTATTGAGACCCTAAACGCAGGTTGGGAACGCAGTGTGGTTTGCCTGCAACCGATCTCATGGCACACAGGTACGATGCAATCCGGTTGCCGGATGCATGCATTTGTTTTGGTGCGGTGAAATCGCACTGCATAGAATGACATGGGAATGACATGCAGGTCCTAGTATGAAAAGACCCTTCCTGTGTTCTCTGCTGGGGCTCCCGGGGTCCCAATCCAGGACTCATCCCGAGTTTGCTGCTTTGGCAGATTGGTGACCATTGGTCTTACAGTATACAGTATATTGTGACACCCAGCCAGGACAGAGGGGACTTCAGGGGGGCCTTTTGCCTACAGACTATGGGCCCCGGCTTTTAGGGGGCACTGCTCTTTGGGAGGTGTATGCCTGGGGGGACCCTTGAATTGGTTTTGTTTCTGATTCAAGTCCACAGACTCTGGGAATCTAGGCTCAGGATCCATACTTAGGATCTAGATGCCCCATTACCAGCAATGACTACATGACACTCAGAGCAAATTTTATTATCATCAGCTCCAAGCAACCTTATTCTTGGGGTCTCCTGCTATAATCTGTTTAAGGTGTTATGTGTAGGGATGGGCCGAACCGAACACCCCCCCGCCCCATTTCAGTTTGCTCCAGAACATCTGGAACAGGTAAAAGTTCTAGTGAACATGCAAACTCTAGTAAAGTCTATGGGACACATGAAAAATCAAAAGTCCTCTTTTTAAAGGCTTATATGCAAATTATTGCCCAAAAAAATGTATGGGGACCCGAGTACTGCCTTGGGGGACATGTATCAATGCAAACTATTTTTTTAAAACAATCGATAGGAACAGTGATTTTATGAGGCTCAAAGTGAAACAAGAAAAATTCCTCTAAATATCGTGCCCGGGGAGGTCCCCTTAATGTGCCTTTAAAGTGGCACATCTGTACGATGTATGGAGCCTGCTGCAGCAATACTGACATTTCTAAAGGAAAAAATGTAATTTAAACTTGCTCGCGGCTGTAATGTATTGTCGGCTCCCTGCAATACAGATACAAATAACATGAAAAAAATGACAGCATAGGGCTGCTGCCTTTAGCAGCCGAGTAACCCGGACATGACGTCATGGACGCCGCCTCCGGGTTACGTCATCGGAGACCCGATCGAAGCCACTTCCAGCTTTGATTGGGACTCCATCCAGGCGGCGAACGCGCCGGCTGGTTGCTCGGGTCTCCCGGTGGGACAGGAGACCCGGGCAGAGCCGCGGAAGGCGGCAGGAGGGGGGGGGGACAAAGTCCCCTCCCGCTCGCCGAGGTAACGATTGAGCGGCTCCCGAGCCGCATTGGTCGTTGCTTCCAGAAAGCCAACCACCGGCTCTAAAAAACGGTACAGGGATGATGCCTCTAGCTAGAGGCATCATCCCGGTATAACCACGTATATCCATGTATATATAACCATGCATCGTGATGCATCGCATCGTATCGAATTGTGACCCTAATAATCGTAATCGAATCGTGAGGTAAGAGAAGATGCGCAGCCCCACTATGCATTAAGATAAAAAACCTTCTGTGTGTGGCAGCCCCCCCCAGAACCCCCTAATACTTACCTGAGCCCCATCTCAGTCCAGCAATGTCCACGAGGCCCTCGGCCATCCAAGACTCTCTCTCCTGATTGACTGAGACACAGCTGTGGCTCCCGTGGCTGTCAATCAAAGTCAGTTAGCCAATCAGAAGAGAGAGAGGCAGGGCCGAACGGCAGCTCCATGTCTGAATGGACACACAGAGCTGCAGCTCGGCTTGAGTACCCCTATAGCATGCTGCTGTCAGTGGGGGCACTCAACAGGAGGGAGGGGCCAGGAACTCCAGCCAGGGACCCGAGAAGAGGAGGCAAAAACTAACTGTACAGTGGAGTAAGTATAACATGATTAGTATTTTAAAAAGAAAAAAAAACAAGACATTAAAATCACTTTAACATTGGCGTCTAGGAGAAATATTGATCAGCTTGGGATGGCACTGCTCCCAGTTTTTAACATTGGCATCTATGGGAAATCTTGGTCAGCTTGGCATGGTACTGCCCCCTGTCTTTACCAATAGTGTCTATGGGAAATCTTAGTCAGCTTGACGTGGCACTGCTCCCTGTCTTTAACATTGGCGTCTATGGGAAATCTTGGTCAGCTTGGCATGGTACTGCCCCCTGTCTTTACCAATAGTGTCTATGGGAAATCTTAGTCAGCTTGACGTGGCACTGCTCCCTGTCTTTAACATTGGCGTCTATGGGAAATCTTGGTTAGCTTGACATGGCACTGCTCAGGAACTATAAGTGACAGGGACACCAAACTTAGGGAACACCGAGAGGGGACCCAGGACTACAACATATTCATACATTTTAAAAATAGAGTATGCCTGTACACTACACTGACTGCACGAATGTACTGAACTTGCTATCCACTAACTACCTGCCTAATCTCCACTATACCCGGCTGCCATGTAAGCAGCAGCCTTATATAGTGTGGGGCGTGGAGTTAGCCCCTGAGCCATGATTGGCTAACGGCACTCTGCCTTTGGCCAATCATGGCTATCATAGTACTTTGTGCTGTGATTGGACAAAGTCGGGTCACGTGCATGCTTTGGCCAATCATCAGCAATTAATGCACTGCAAAAGCGCAATGCATTATAGGGAGCTCATCGGTGAGCGAACTTCCCACTGAGAGCTCCATTTGTTTGTGTATTCAGCAAACACATGAACAGCTGATGTTTGAGTTGAACTTACGTTCGACTCAAACACACAGCCCATCCCTATTTGTTGTATGTTCGTTTATTCATGTCGACAACTTCCTGGTGATCCTCTCCACATACTGTAATCCACAGGGGCACTCTTTGTATCACATGTAATAAACTTGTTTATTTTGTAATTCCTACCACTGGACAAAGAATGAAATTCTTCAATTTTCTGATTTTTGTTCTGTGTGGTCCTACATAAAATGCACCTTCTGCATCTGTAAAACCCAACCCTGTTTAGGAATGTCACTTCTCTTTTAGATGGATCCAGTATATTCTATTCACATTTCTCACTCCAGGGTCCCTTTTTATAAATTAACTGTGTTTTTTTTAGTAGAATCCCCCTGAAAGGTATGGTCCTTCAGTAACAATGGCCAATATTTCCTCATACACTTTCCCACCTCTTTATATTGGACATTATATCCTGTTATATAAGCTATATAAAACTCTTGGATTTTCTTTTGTCTTTTACGTAACAATTTCTCTCTATTCATCCTTCTAACCAGTTCCCTGGTGTTTTCTAAATCTTTTCTATCATACCCTTTCTCTATAAATCTATCAATAAGCATATCAGTTTGTACCAAATATTCAGCTTCCCGAACACAAATGTGCCTTGTGGAAGGCCCTAACCCACCCATGATGATGGCAGCTATAGGTAGAAATATACCCGTTATGTTAGGGCTTGTTTACATCCTGGCAAAACCGGAAGTGACAAAACACTCATCACTTACGGTTTCTTAGACCATAGAGAAGATCGGGGTTGTAAAAGCAATCCTGTGACTATTTAGCCACTAGGATCACTTTCACATTAAAAAGTGCTGCCACCTGAAAACCAAAATATAACGGGATAATGCCTGCAGCTGCAAACATCACCCGGATATCATCATCTACGGGTGAGAAGTAGTTAAAGGGATAAAACAAGGTAAATGTACATGTGTTGCAGAGATGTACTAAATTTGTTTATTTATTAATTTTCTCAGATATACACTTTTAAATAAAACAAAGGGAATGTTCCTCATTTAAAGATAATGGGTGGAGACATGGAACTCCTTCCTCTATACCCTGAGTCAATGGTGCAATATCCCTAATATATCGTATGCTACCATGGTATTGACCTCTAGGCATAATAATAATAATAATAATAATAATAATAATAATAATATTCTTAAAACATCATAAGAAACTTTTAAAATTGTATTTTATTTTTAAAACACCTTAAATCTAAAACATGATAGATTTATAAAAAAAAAAAAACAGAACACGGGGTTTATTCATGACAAAGGATTATCAGAGCACTATGGGGACACAGCACACTTCCTATACACTGTTTATTCTATATCCACGTTAATGACAAAAGATTTCTTTTACATATATTTATGTCTCATCTCAGTGAGTAATCACAACCTATCACAGTTACTGCTTTTGCCAAAGAACATTCTACGATCTCATTGCAAGCATTTTATTTGCTATCCACAATTCACAGCATTACTTTTCATGCCAGTATATAAGTTATATTTTTCATTGAGGTGTCTTTCTTTGGGCTACAGTGGCCTTCACATTCAGATCTGGTCTCAGGAGAAGGATGTAACATTTGGGAATGAAGATACATCCCAGGAGTCCAGCACTGGAGGACAAGATGGCGAAGACCTCCACAGCCACCATGTATTTCCCTTTAGTGCTGAGGTAGGCTGGGATGAAGGAGATCCAAACACTGCAGAAGACCAGCATGCTGAATGTGATGTACTGAGCTTCATTGAACGTGTCTGGAAGTTTCTTGGCTAAAAACGCTACAATAAAGCTAAGCATGCCCAGACCTCCCATGTAGCCAATCACAATGTAGAAAGCAGTGACTGAGCCCTCATTACACTGTAATATCATCTTTCCCACCTCCACTTGGCTGTTATACTCTAGGAAGGGTGGAGAAAAGACCAACCAGAAGACACAGGCGACGAGCTGCCCAGAAGAACAGATAATCAGAAGGAAAGCAGAGAATTGTTTCCTCAGCCATTGGCTTGGGTTACCGATGGATCTGGTAACATTAAAAGCCAGAACAACAGTAACTGTTTTAGCCAGAACTGAAGAAATTGCCGCTGAAAAAGTTGTCCCAAAAACAGCTTGTCGGAGAAGACAGGAGATCTTTGTAGGACGTCCGACGAACATCAGAGGACAAAGGAAGGACAGGATGAGTGAGAGGAGAAGGATGAAGGTGAGGCTCCGGTTATTGGCTTTTACTATTGGAGTGTCTTTGTGTTTCACAAATATCCCAAACATGAATATAGTTCCAGAACAGAATAACAGAGCCATAAAGATTAGAGAAATCCCCAATGTATCTCCATAAGACAGGAACTCAATTGATCTTTGTATACAGGTGTCTCGTCTCTCGTTGGGCCATTGATCCTGCGGACACTCATAACACCTTTCCATGTCTGAAAGAGGAAAAAAGGTTCTTATAGAAAATGACAAAGACTATAGGGCACAAGTCATAGCTTTAAATCCAATATTGTGTGATATAGAATTTTCCTGGAGTCAGGATCAATATAAGATTTATTGTATCATGTGATCGAGAGGAAGATTCATCACAAGATAGAACAATTGGACTTTTTTAATCCCATCCATACTTTGATTTTCTGGAGATTACCCAGTTTATCTGGAAGTTAAAAGTAAAGATAATTATCTTAATTTTATACAAACCAAGTTTCCACACAGTTTCTATTGAATGACCAGAAAAAGTTGGGCTTGTGTCAGTTATTAGTGATCTTTGGTGGGTCCTCATGTATTCTTCTATGTCTTCCTATCCTTGTGTGCGTCTTCTTCCCCAGCCAGTAGAACTGAGACTAGGAATGAGCCATCACACCAAGCTTTGGCTGAATACAGCAAATAGAAGAGCACAAAAAGCCGCACAACCGGTTGAAGATGCAAAAAGTTAAAATCCAAATTTATTTTGCAGGCAAAAAGATAAAATCATCCAAGATGAAACCAAAACAGTCGGAGACATGGGGGGGAAAAGGGGAGCACGGCGGTTGACGCGTTTCACGGAGTCTTCCGCTTAGTCGTAACCATGCTGTACAATACAAGACACTGCTATATATAGAGGAAAAGGCATTTCAAATAACATGTACCTCCCAGAATGTGCTTGATTGAGCCCACACAGCTGCAGATACTAAATCCCAATTAAGGGCACACAAACAGCCCAGCAGGAATTGTATGTTTGTTTTTGCTTCACCTTTTGTCCAAAAACGCATAGCAAAAAAGTTCTATAAATGCATATGCGAAAAAGCTTTCAATAAAAATAAGGAAAAAACAGTAGTGATAATATAAAAAGACAGCTGGTAGAAGCCAAAAAACTAACAAAAACAAAGTAAAGGGAGAAAAGAAAAAAGAAAAACGAAGGGAAAAAAACAAAGGGAAAAAAAAAGGGGGAAAAAAGAAAAAAACAAACAAAAAAACAAGAAAAAGAAAAAAGAAAGACAAAGAAAACAGTAAAACGGAAGCATATAGATGTATTCATACCCAGATGGAACTATGGTATAAAAGGAAATGGTGTATAATATAGTCATGAAGAGCATATATGTGTAAATATATAAGTGGTACACATAAAAATAATAAATGTGTAACCACAAACACATACATCACGTCCATATAGCATATGAAACAAATAGATAAATGGGGGGGGGGGGGGGGAATTGTACACATATGTAATAGGTATGAGCACAACCCCCAAAAACGTATAACCCCATCCATTGAGTGGTATATCTGCAACTACTGTGTTCACATACATAGGGCAATCCACCCAATCGAAAGAATATAAAAATAATAACCAATGAGATATGTAAGAACACTAAACATTACCATAAAAATAATAATAAATACATAAATGCATAAACATAGAAGTCCTGTGTGTCTTTATCAGCATAATGGTATTATTATCCCCTATAAAGATATAAAAATAGGGACATTTAAATGGATATATACCCAAGACATTGGTAACGTCTCAGGCATATCCCACATCGATCTAACAAAAAAAAAAAAAAAATATATATATATATATGCTTACGTGTACATGTCGACTTAGATCATACTGAACACAGAGTATAGCATGCACATGTGTGAACCACTGTGCATATAGCACAATCAATATCCATAAAGGAATCAGCCACACATTGCATAAATATATAGCCATGGGGGCAAGCCGAACGGAACAACATGCATATATATCGAAGAACACATGCATTCCGAAAAAAAAAAAAAAGGATGCAGAGACCGAAATGGGACAAAAGGGAAGGAGAAATGAGAAAAAAAGAGAAAAGAAGAAACAAAGAAACACTAAGACATAGAATGGTCAATCAAAGAAACATGTACCATGTATGCGTATGGGATACAGGTAGCCCTCTCTGTATGTATAGTTGAATGTATGTACCCACGAATAGATACATGAATCATTACTGGGAATAAAAGTGAGTAACATCCCATTCAAAGTTTAAACCGCCAGGTAAGCGGGTCTGGAGTTTATGAATCCAGAAAACCTCCCGCTTACACAGAAGGCGGAACACATCGCCCCCTCTTACAGGAGCAACCACACGTTCGATCACTTGGACCGATATCAAAGACAGATCACCGTCATGTTCTGAATGAAAATGTCGGGCCACATTCGTGGATTTCCTCAATCTGACATCACTAAGGTGTTCCCTAAATCTGTCTTTAAGTTTTCGTGTGGTGCGACCCACATATTGTACAAAACATTCTCTGCAAGTAATGAGATAAATAAGGTATGTAGTGTTACAATTAAAAAACCTGTTGATTTTGTATGTTTTGTTCTCAATAGAGGATTGAAAGTTAACACCCCCTAGAATATGGGGACATGTAATGCAGTCCTTAGCCCCACATCGGAAATTACCTTTCAGATGCAACCATGTTTCTGATGTATTTTTAATTGTAGTGCTAAACAGACTTGGGGATAACTGGTTGTTCCGTTCGGCTTGCCCCCATGGCTATATATTTATGCAATGTGTGGCTGATTCCTTTATGGATATTGATTGTGCTATATGCACGGTGGTTCACACATGTGCATGCTATACTCTGTGTTCAGTATGATCTAAGTCGACATGTACACGTAAGCATGTATATATATATATATATTTTTTTTTTTTTTTGTTAGATCGATGTGGGATATGCCTGAGACGTTACCAATGTCTTGGGTATATATCCATTTAAATGTCCCTATTTTTATATCTTTATAGGGGATAATAATACCATTATGCTGATAAAGACACACAGGACTTCTATGTTTATGCATTTATGTATTTATTATTATTTTTATGGTAATGTTTAGTGTTCTTACATATCTCATTGGTTATTTTTATATTCTTTCGATTGGGTGGATTGCCCTATGTATGTGAACACAGTTGCAGATATACCACTCAATGGATGGGGTTATACGTTTTTGGGGGTTGTGCTCATACCTATTACATATGTGTACAATTCCCCCCCCCCCCCCCCATTTATCTATTTGTTTCATATGCTATATGGACGTGATGTATGTGTTTGTGGTTACACATTTATTATTTTTATGTGTACTACTTATATATTTACACATATATGCTCTTCATGACTATATTATACACCATTTCTTTTTATACCATAGTTCCATCTGGGTATGAACACATCTATATGCTTCCGTTTTACTGTTTTCTTTTTCTTTGTCTTTCTTTTTTCTTTTTCTTGTTTTTTTGTTTGTTTTTTTCTTTTTTCCCCCCTTTTTTTTTTCCCTTCGTTTTTTTCCCTTCGTTTTTCTTTTTTCTTTTCTCCCTTTACTTTGTTTTTGTTTGTTTTTTGTCTTCTACCAGCTGTCTTTTTATATTATCACTACTGTTTTTTCCTTATTTTTATTGAAAGTTTTTTCGCATATGCATTTATAGAACTTTTTTGCTATGCGTTTTTGGACAAAAGGTGAAGCAAAAACAAACATACAATTCCTGCTGGGCTGTTTGTGTGCCCTTAATTGGGATTTAGTATCTGCAGCTGTGTGGGCTCAATCAAGCACATTCTGGGAGGTACATGTTATTTGAAATGCCTTTTCCTCTATATATAGCAGTGTCTTGTATTGTACAGCATGGTTACGACTAAGCGGAAGACTCCGTGAAACGCGTCGACCGCCGTGCTCCCCTTTCCCCCCCCATGTCTCCGACTGTTTTGGTTTCATCTTGGATGATTTTATCTTTTTGCCTGCAAAATAAATTTGGATTTTAACTTTTTGCATCTTCAACCGGTTGTGCGGCTTTTTGTGCTCTTCCATTTGCTGCTATCAGGACTGCGGATCCGTGCCTGCACCTGAGTTGGATGTGTTTGGAACTATCCCCTCACTTGAGCGGTTCTTTTCCCTCTTGACCGTTTTTTGGCTGAATACCCTGTACAGCGGGAGCCATACATAATATATAGAGGAGGTATTTCTACTGTTTCTATAAATGATATCTTCCCATCGACACTGGTGTCACAGATTTGGGAGACTTTTGGAGAGGACTGCAGGCTAGCCTCCTGGCCACTGACTGTGTGGACTGTGAAGCAATCCTTATTGGTAATCTCATCAACTTAAGCCACCTGTCTTTCACCCATTATTAATTAACAACCTATTATCTACTGTGGGGATGTGTTTACACTTATAATAATGTGTATTGTTCTTTGGGAGCTCGATGCCGGCAAGTCTGACCTGGAATGAGATCCTTGATTGTCCAGGTGGTAATTGTGTCATCTATTGTTTGTCTGCTAGCATTCTGTGCATTCCAACTAGGCTGGTTTAAGTGCTAAGTTAATTAGCATGTTAATTATATAATTGTCAGCTAAAGTAGTTGCTAGAGGGGGATTAGCCATGAGTCAGCCCTACCTCGTTCTCTAAACCATTGTGTGATGTTTTGGGTAAATATTCTGGTCATTGTTCATGTAGGGACTGACATTCTTTTCAAGTGTATAAAAGGCCTGTATTCTTGTTCAATAAACAGTTCTTATTCAGGTTTACTCCGAAACTGGTATTGCATAGTTCTTGGGGTAACTATAGCCAGATTCATGGGTCTCATGTTCCAGAGCTTAGGAAGCAGCTTCTTGGCGGAGATACCCAGTCGGGGTGTCTGGATTCCGTTCCAACTGTTTCCTAAGGAAATCACATCCGCAAGACCCATTGAAGTCACCAAAATTCACTTGCCTATTAGCCCATAAAACGGCCATTTTAAATTTGAGAGATTCTGTTTCCATTGATTTCATTGGGGTTCAGCATCTGGAACCAAACCCAGGGCAGATTTTCTCATCCCTACCTGAGATTATCTTTAGACAAGATTCTTATAGCAAATATTGTAGAACCATGGCAGTTGTTATTTTTTCTTTTTTTGCACCAGTGCTGGATACATTTTTCTCTATATTTCTCAGGTCCAGAGACAATAATCTCACATTGGGATTTGCTTTCCTATCTGTACTAGCTCCCAATCAGCTTCACCCACCGGCAGGCCCATTGACAGTCAGCATTTCTGTTCCTGCGGTCGGTGCCGCTCATTGTGATTGACATGGATCCGCATCACTGGACAATGTGATTGATGGTGGATTTACATTGTGCAGCTTTGCATGTGTTTATATTTTACATTTCACTTTTTTTTATGAAAGTGGGTGCATGGAGATGTATCTCTGGCTACTCTTTTATAGTTAAAGTGGACTTTCATAATACAATAAGATCCTTCCCCCAGAGACCCCACAAGCACTGGGTCAGGGTTGTTATAAAAACAAAAAGCAGAGCGCCTCTAAGTGTTATCAATTTAATTAAAAGGGTAAGGCAGGTACAGGAAAACTGCTCACATTTAACCACTTAAGCCCCGGAGGATTTGGCTGCTCAAAGACCAGGCCCTATTTTGCGATTCAGCACTGCGTGACTTTAACGGACAATTGCGCGGTCGGGCGATTCTGTACCCAAATGAAATTGACGTCCTTTTTTTCCCTCAAATAGAGCTTTCTTTTGGTGGTATTTGATCACCTGTGCGTGTTTTTATTTTTTGCGCTATAAACAAAAAAAGAGCAACAATTTTGAAAAAATAACAATATTTTTCACATTATTTTAATATGAAATTCTCAAAAAAAAAATCGCAATAAGCGTATTTTGATTGGTTTGCGCAAAAGTTATTGCGTTTACTATCTACGGGAAAGATTTATGTCACTTTTTTATTGTTTTTTTTTAATTAACTAGTAATGGCGGCGATCTGCGTTTTTTTTTTTTGCGGGACTGCGACATTGCGGCGGACAGATCGGACCCCTGACTGACATTTTTTACACTTTCGGGGTTACCAGTGACATTACTACAGTAATCAGTGCTATACATTTGCACTGTTACTGTAATAATGACACTGGAAGGGAAGGGGTTAACTTTATTAGTGATCAAGGGTTTAAGTGTGTCCCTAGGGGAGTGATTCTAACTGTCAAGGGGCGTGGCTTGTTAGATCATCACAGAGACATACGATCCTACATAGCAGGATCACATAGCCTCTGTCATGATCTAAGGGATCACAGTGTTTACATCAGCCGTCTGCCTTTCTCCCTCTCCTGCGGGAGATCGCGAGTGACCAGTGGACATTGGAGCCACCGGTCACACGCGCAGGGATGTCAGGGAATGAGCGGGGGCAGGAGTGCGCCTCCGGCGATGCGCGCGCTCGCCCCCTAGAGGCTCGTGGGCGAGTGACGTACACTTTACGTCACTTTGCCTAGGAGGGGCTGACCGCTGCAGTATATAGTATATAGTGGCTAAAACAGTATAAAATATCTCATCTGTTAGGTTGTCTGCAGGAAAACAGGGGTCCACAGGTGGATGTTTTGTCTCCAAGAGGTCGTGCAGGGGATGGTGAAGGAGGGAGATGCCTGGAGGGCCAAGAGATCAGATAGTAGGATGGCCGGCGGCTTCAGGAAGGTGTTCTGTTCCTCAGGGAGACACCTGGTGAGCCAAGAGACCATTTGGTAGGATGGCCAACAGCTTCAGAAGGGCGCCCTGCTCCTCAGTACATCTGGCGCTAACAGACAGGGGAGCTCAGCATGACAGATCCAGCAGCCAATCGCACAGCGCGTTTCTGATTGTGCGCAGTAGCCTCACAGGGCGTGCACGCTCCTTTCTCAAGTGCAGTGGCATGACACAGAAGAGCTGAACACGTTTATAGGAAGCTAGAACTCAAGCTGGGTCAGGGTTGTTGGGCAAAGGCTTTTCTCTCAATCAATATGGGGACAATATTTGCTGAGTAGGAGGTTCTCTCTGGCACAGTACCCCTCCTATGTTGAGGGCATTTTGCCTTGTATGTTTCAGGAGGGGAGGCACATGCTCAGCCCCACCTTTCCTGACCTGTCAGACTAAATGCTTGGATAAGGGTCTGTAACAGAACCATGACCCACACCCTGCTTGTGGGCTTCTGTCAGTATAACGCTTCCTTCAGTCTTGAACATAGATATCAGATATTACAGCCGCCCCCATACAAAGCTAGCCGACAACCTAGCTGGAACCTTTAAACAAACTCACACCGAATATATACCTCACAGGAGGACATCCCCCTCCTGATCAGATTACCCCACCAGGTCAGGTGCCTGATTACATTATCCTATGCAGATGAAATTGTATACAGAAATAGAAATAACCTGAACTAATTACCTAGCCATCTGAACAGAAACAATAGGTGAGTAAATCAGCATAGTCAACAATTTGTGGAAGACAGGTGGTAGAGCTGATGATATTAGCATCTGCTATGAGTCTGACTGTCTTGGGGAGACATGGGCTTGAATCAAAGATAACATTACTCCAAGGGGCCCACATATTATAGTGTCTGTCTTTCATTCCTAGTGATGGTGACTATTGTTACACATCTTCCCCCCCCCCCCCCCAAAAGGTAGACTAACCAGGTACCAGATCTCCAATCGTTCTGTGCCTGAGTTAGTCGGGTAACAAGTCCCAAAGAGTCAATCTATACCATATTCTCTGTGTCCATTAAGTCCATCATTTTCTTGGTCACCCTGTGTCCCTAATAGACACAGGGTGACTTACACATAAGAGGGGCCTAGTGGGTACCTCTCTAAGGTAAGCTGTGTTCCACAGCCCCCCATCCAAAGTGACTCCTGTCACCACAGGGTCTGGTGTGGATTTTTGGGAGGTCCCACAATTTTAATAATTTTTGCATGAGGTTCCCCATAAAAATCCCCTGCTATACAACCAACAGACAATTTCCCAGCACACTTACCAGCTAGCCTGCAATATAAAACAAATTACCCCGTCTAACAGTTCATGTTAAATACAAGAGGGTTTAATTGCACATGTTTGCAATATACGTGAAAGCCACAGCGCTCTGCCAAGGCTCCTCTGTATACTGCGATCCTAACCACTTGCCAACCGGCCTATAGTAAAAAGACATCATTTGTTTGACATTAAATATCGGGATTAGCTGGCAGCTATAACCCTGATATATTTTTTCCTCCCTCCCCCGCCCATCTGCTCCACTTCCTTCTCCTCTCCTCCTCCCCCTGCCCCTGTCTGCTCCACTCCCTTCTTCTCTCCTCTCCCCCCATCTGCTCCACTCCCTTCTCCTCTCCTCCTCCCCCCTGCCCCTATCTGCTCCACTCCCTCTTCTCCACCCCCTACCCTTATCTGCTCCACTCCCTTCTTCTCTCCTTAATTCTCCTCTCCCCACATCTGGTCCAATCCAGTGGCGGTTCTACATTAAATTGCTCCCCGGGCAAGACTCCCTCCCAGCACCCCCCCCCCAAAAAAATAAAAAAATAACATGACAACATAACAATAAATGCAGAGTGCCACAGCATTGCCCCCAATAAATGCAGAGTGCCACAGCAATGCCACCAATAAATGCAGAGTGCCACAGCATTGCCCCCAATAAATGCAGAGTGCCACAGCATTGCCCCCAATAAATGCAGAGTGCCACAGCAATGCCACCAATAAATGCAGAGTGCCACAGCATTGCCCCCAATAAATGCAGAGTGCCACAGCAATGCCACCAATAAATGCAGAGTGCCACAGCAATGCCACCAATAAATGCAGAGTGCCACAGCATTGCCCCCAATAAATGCAGAGTGCCACAGCAATGCCCCCAATAAATGCAGAGTGCCACAGCATTGCCCCCAATAAATGCAGAGTGCCACAGCATTGCCCCCAATAAATGCAGAGTGCCACAGCAATGCCCCCAATAAATGCAGAGTGCCACAGCATTGCCCCCAATAAATGCAGAGTGCCACAGCAATGCCCCCAATAAATGCAGAGTGCCACAGCATTGCCCCCCAATAAATGCAGACTGCGACAGCAATGCTACCAATAAATGCAGAGTGCCACAGCATTGCCCCCAATAAATGCAGAGTGCCACAGCATTGCCCCCAATAAATGCAGAGTGCCACAGCATTGCCCCCAATAAATGCAGAGTGCCACAGCATTGCCCCCAATAAATGCAGAGTGCCACAGCAATGCTCCCAATAAATGCAGAGTGCCACAGCAATGCCCCCAATAAATGCAGGGTGCCACAGCATTGCCCCCAATAAATGCAGAGTGCCACAGCAATGCCACCAATAAATGCAGAGTGCCACAGCATTGCCCCCAATAAATGCAGAGTGCCACAGCAATGCCCCCAATAAATGCAGAGTGCCAAAGTAATGCCCCCAATAAATGCAGAGTGCCACAGCAATGCCACCAATAAATGCAGAGTGCCACAGCAAAGCCACCAATAAATGCAGAGTGCCACAGCATTGCCCCCAATAAATGCAGAGTGCCACAGCAATGCCCCCAATAAATGCAGAGTGCCACAGCATTGCCCCCAATAAATGCAGAGTGCCACAGCATTGCCCCCAATAAATGCAGAGTTCCACAGCAATGCCCCCAATAAATGCAGAGTGCCACAACATTGCCCCCAATAAATGCAGAGTGCCACAGCAATGCCCCCAATAAATGCAGAGTGCCACAGCATTGCCCCCAATAAATGCAGAGTGCCACAGCAATGCCCCCAATAAATGCAGAGTGCCACAGCATTGCCCCCAATAAATGCAGAGTGCCACAGCATTGCCCCCAATAAATGCAGCGTGCGACAGCAATGCCCCCAATAAATGCAGAGTGCCACAGCATTGCCCCCAATAAATGCAGAGTGCCACAGCATTGCCCCCAATAAATGCAGAGTTCCACAGCAATGCCCCCAATAAATGCAGAGTGCCACAGCATTACCCCCAATAAATGCAGAGTGCCACAGCATTGCCCCCAATAAATGCAGAGTGCCACAGCATTGCCCCCAATAAATGCAGAGTGCCACAGCAATGCCCCCAATAAATACAGAGTGCCACAGCATTGCCCCCAATAAATGCAGAGTGCCACAGCATTGCCCCCAATAAATGCAGAGTGCCACAGCATTGCCCCCAATAAATGCAGAGTTCCACAGCTTTGCCCCCAATAAATGCAGAGTTCCACAGCAATGCCCCCAATAAATGCAGAGTGCCACAACATTGCCCCCAATAAATGCAGAGTGCCACAGCAATGCCCCCAATAAATGCAGAGTGCCACAGCATTGCCCCCAATAAATGCAGAGTGCCACAGCAATGCCCCCAATAAATGCAGAGTGCCACAGCATTGCCCCCAATAAATGCAGAGTGCCACAGCAATGCCCCCAATAAATACAGAGTGCCACAGCATTGCCCCCAATAAATGCAGAGTTCCACAGCTTTGCCCCCAATAAATGCAGAGTTCCACAGCAATGCCCCCAATAAATGCAGAGTGCCACAACATTGCCCCCAATAAATGCAGAGTGCCACAGCAATGCCCCCAATAAATGCAGAGTGCCACAGCATTGCCCCCAATAAATGCAGAGTGCCACAGCAATGCCCCCAATAAATGCAGAGTGCCACAGCATTGCCCCCAATAAATGCAGAGTGCCACAGCAATGCCCCCAATAAATACAGAGTGCCACAGCATTGCCCCCAATAAATGCAGAGTGCCACAGCATTGCCCCCAATAAATGCAGAGTGCCACAGCATTGCCCCCAATAAATGCAGAGTTCCACAGCTTTGCCCCCAATAAATGCAGAGTTCCACAGCAATGCCCCCAATAAATGCAGAGTGCCACAACATTGCCCCCAATAAATGCAGAGTGCCACAGCAATGCCCCCAATAAATGCAGAGTGCCACAGCATTGCCCCCAATAAATGCAGAGTGCCACAGCAATGCCCCCAATAAATGCAGAGTGCCACAGCATTGCCCCCAATAAATGCAGAGTTCCACAGCTTTGCCCCCAATAAATGCAGAGTTCCACAGCAATGCCCCCAATAAATGCAGAGTGCCACAGCAATGCCCCCAATAAATGCAGAGTGCCACAGCATTGCCCCCTTTCAATGTAGAGATGCCAGCGTTCCCCCCGCGAGACCCGTCCATGCACTTACCTCACTTCTCTTCCGTTCAGTCCCCGGATTCCTCGCGTCTCCTCAGTCCTCTCGCGGCACCTCCTCCTCAGCCAATGGCGTGGGGTTCGCCTTTCGGCCAATCAGGAAGCGGGAGGACCCGCTCCCTGATTGGCCAGGAGGAGGATCAGTGTGACAATAGCGAATTTTCATTCGCTATTGTCACACAATGGGCGGGCTCGGGAGGGAGCAATGCTCTGCGCCTCGGCTCGGCTGCGGCAGTGGTGGTTTTTAGGCATGGGTGAACGGGGCTCGGCTGCTACAGTGCAATTATTCAAATTTCCACGGGCGGCCCGGTACCATTTGTTCCACGGACCAGTACCGGTCCACGGCCCGGGGGTTGGGGAACACTGTCATGCCGCCCACCACGTGTCATGAAAAAATGCCGCCCTGGGCGGCTGTCCCGTTCGCCCATGCCTAAAACCGCCACTGCTCCAATCCCTTCTTCTCTCCTCCCTTCTCCCCCTCTCTTATCTGCTCCAATCCCTTCCTTCTCTCCTTCCTTCGTCCCCCCCCCCCATCTGCTCCAATCCATTCTTCTCTCCTCCCTTTGGTCCATAGAGACATGGATGAGTGAGTTTAGGGTGGAGGAACATGGCTGGCCTGCACAGAGTCCTGACCTCAACCCAATAGAACACCTACGGGATGAATTAGAGCGCAGACTGTGAGCCAGGCCTTCTCTCCAACATTCCCATAAACACACTGAAACATTCCCATAGACACACTCCTAAACCTTGTGGACAGCCTTCCCAGAAGAGTTGAAGCTGTTATAGCTGCAAAAGGCGGAGCCAACTCAATATTGAACATTACAGACTAAGACTGGGATGCCATTAAAGTTCATGTGTGTGTAAAGGCAGGCGTCCCAATACTTTTGACAATATAGTGTAGGAAGAGAGATAAGGCGGACTATAGTATTAGAGGTACCAACCAGTACTATTGGAGATCCCATTCTCCGGGCAGGGCACACACTGGTGACAGCAGGGTTGTCTTCCTCCAGATTGAAGTTTATGGTATCCTTGAGGGCAGATCTCGGAGCACAGAGAACGTGGAGTCTGAAGACAAAGATAATAGAATAAATCTCTGGATGTGTAATAATAATGATTACCTGGACCAAGTTCTCCTATAAGGATAAACAACATGTCTGAAGTGTAAGTATACCGTCCACCATTCTACCGTTCCTCTATGACCCATCTCTAATGATGAGTCCATTACTCTCCTTCCATATTATACACATGAATTAAAGTGTAACTAAACCCAAAACTAACAATGTCATATATTACAGATTACCAGTCCACACATGTATATCTGTCCAAAAATACAATGTGATCAGAAAGTTAAAGCAATTTCTGTTCAGTAAGCGACTACCTCCCCCCTCCCCCCAATGTAATAGAGAGGAACGAAGACAGACATGTCCAGTCCAGTCTGTTTTACAACCATGGCTCCCCCCATAGGTACAATGGAGAAATGGGACATGAAATGTGTTATTCGTAGGACTATGAAGTGAAAATGAAGTAAAAAAAAAAAACTAAAATATAAAAACGAATGCAGCCACCACATCTATGGACTGGTAATCTGCAATGTATTACATTTTGGCTTTTGGTTTTAGATACAACACTTTAAGACCGGGCCTTTTTCTTACATTTGTTGCTTACGAGGTAAAATCAGAATTTTTTGCTAGACAGTTACGTAGAACCACCAAATATTATATATTTTTTTAGCAAAGACCCTAGAGAATAAATTGGCGGTTGTTGAAACACGGTTCTTGCGCAGCGGTTTTTCAAATATGATTTTTTTGCAAAAACGACACTTTATTCAATTAAAAAAGGCCAAAGAGATGAACGGTGGCCATCTGTCCGTCACTCATCTCTATGCTAAAACATAGCTGAGGTCGGACGGTTCCCGGGCTCGCAGATCGGTAACATTAGCCCGGGAACCACCGGGAGGCGGGGGAGGGGGGCATCTCTACAGCTGCTTATAAAAGTGATTCAGTGGTGAATCTGCAACTAGGACCACTTTTATCAGAAAGCCGACCGCCTGAGGAAACAAAAGATACCGGGGTTATGGCATCTATCTGCAGCCATCACCCCGGTATTTTCTGTAAAGTCATGATGTACATTTACAGTTATGCGGTCAGCAAGTGTAGAATGTTTTCTTATGAATGGTTTCTTGGTTTTGGCTCTTTGTACATTTTTGTTTTTATGTGTTATGTGGACTTTAAACATTTTTTTGTGTTTTGTAAAGACTGAAAGATGTTTTTTCAGATACCTGAGAGAATCGTGGATTCCACCGAATCGCACTCTCATTAAGTTGGAGTCTCATTTCTCTTCCGTGTTTGTAGAAAAATCCAACTGGATCCATTGATAAGGAATCATTAGGTGTAAATATGATGTTTAATAGATCAAATCCGAATGAGACTTTTCCTTCATTAAACTGGATCTCCTCTCCTCCTTTAGTGGTAATGTGCGCTCTTCTCAGATATCTGTTCATCTGAAAGTAATAAAAGACCAATCACATCTACTACTCCTCTCCTCCCCCCCCTGTCCCATCTGCTCCAATCCCTTCTTCTCTCCTCCCTTTGCCTCTCCCCCATCTGCTCCACTCCTTTCTTCTCGCCTCAGTTCTCCTCTCCCCCCCATTTGCTTCAATCTCTTCTTCTCTCCTCAGTTCTCCTCTCCCCCTCTCCCCTGCCCCTATCTGCTCCACTCCCTTCTTCTCTCCTCAGTTCTCCTCCCCCCCATCTGCTCCAATCCCTTCTTCTCTCCTGCCTTTGCCTCTCCCCCATCTGCTCCACTCCTTTCTTCTCGCCTCAATTCTCCTCTCCCCCCCATTTGCTTCAATCTCTTCTTCTCTCCTCCCTTCTCCTCTCCCCCTCTCCCTTGCCCCTATCTACTCCACTCCCTTCTTCACTCCTCAGTTCTCCTCTCCCCCCATCCGCTCCACTCCCTTCTTCACTCCTCAGTTCTCCACTCCCCCCATCCGCTCCACTCCCTTCTTCACTCCTCAGTTCTCCACTCCCCCCATCTGCTCCACTCCCTTCTTCACTCCTCAGTTCTCCTCTCCCCCCATCCGCTCCACTCCCTTCTTCACTCCTCAGTTCTCCTCTCCCCCCATCCGCTCCACTCCCTTCTTCACTCCTCAGTTCTCCACTCCCCCCATCCGCTCCACTCCCTTCTTCACTCCTCAGTTCTCCACTCCCCCCATCTGCTCCACTCCCTTCTTCTCTCCTCAGTTCTCCTCTCCCCCATCCGCTCCACTCCCTTCTTCTCTCCTCAGTTCTCCTCTCCCCCCATCCGCTCCACTCCCTTCTTCTCTCCTCAGTTCTCCTCTCCCCCCATCAGCTCCACTCCCTTCTTCACTCCTCAGTTCTCCTCTCCCCCCATCCGCTCCACTCCCTTCTTCTCTCCTCAGTTCTCCTCTCCCCTCATCCGCTCCACTCCCTTCTTCACTCCTCAGTTCTCCTCTCCCCCCATCCGCTCCACTCCCTTCTTCACTCCTCAGTTCTCCTCTCCCCCCATCTGCTCCAATCCCTTCTTCTCTCCTCAGTTCTCCTCCCCCCCATCTGCTCCAATCCCTTCTTCTCTCCTCAGTTCTCCTCTCCCCCCATCCGCTCCACTCCCTTCTTCACTCCTCAGTTCTCCTCTCCCCCCATCTGCTCCAATCCCTTCTTCTCTCCTCAGTTCTCCTCCCCCCCATCTGCTCCAATCCCTTCTTCTCTCCTCCCTTCTCCTCTCCCCCTCTCCCTTGCCCCTATCTGCTCCACTCCCTTCTTCACTCCTCAGTTCTCCTCTCCCCCATCCGCTCCACTCCCTTCTTCACTCCTCAGTTCTCCTCTCCCCCCATCTGCTCCACTCCCTTCTCTCTCCTCAGTTCCCCCCCCCCCATCTGCTCCAATCCCTTCTTCTCTCCCCCCTTCACCTCTCCCCCCTATCTGCTCCACTTCCTTCTCCTCTCCTCCTCCCCCCTGCCCCTATCTGCTCCACTCCCTTCTCTCTCCTCAGTTCTCCTCCCCCCCCATCTGCTCCAATCCCTTCTCCTCTCCCCCTCCCCCCTGCCCCTATCTGCTTCACTCCCTTCTTTACATTACAATTGTCTTACATGCTGTATATGTCTCTTTATGACTATTGTGTCTACCTGATATAAAGTCCCGCCTTGGCGACCGTTCTCTTGTCTTTGCAAAATTTAGGGATGGAGGTGTACACAATTGCAAGTGCTAGACCATTCTCTCTTTTTTTAACTAGTATCCCCCGGGTGGAAGACACCCATTGCCCGCCTTTTGTCTCTTACCATTCTTTTTTGCAGGTGCACTTTGGCACTCAAATTTTAGTGGCATATGCGCTTCCCCCTGGTGGCGGGTGCAGATCTGCTCCGGGAGCTGCGATATATTATGGGGAAGGTTTCCTCCCTTGCTGTCTCCTCCCCTTTGGGGTGGAGCCACCTATATATCGGCGTCATGCTCCTGCTGATTACATGCACTGCTGCATCTGCAGCGTCTACACGTATTGGTGGTGTTTGTAACATGTATGGTCATGGTTGCCAGCTAGTGCTGGCTTTTTCCATGTTGACGAACAGTGTGTGTTTGTCTTACCATACACATGGCGCTAGGGAGAAGATCTACGTGCAGCCTATGTGGATATTGGGATGAGGAACTCAACTTTATGCACTTCTATCTTTTCACGCACTGACATCCCTTATTTTCTCTCCTACGGGTTTACTATGTGGCTACATTTATACACCTTGTCACATCCCTATCACTTCCCTCACTATCTCCACCTCCCATTCTTTGAGACACTTCACTCTTTCAATCCTTCATTACTTTCGGCATTGCTGCTTGTGGACAGGAATCACCCTGCGAGCTCATTACTTTATGGTTTCCACACTTGCCTTAACCTTACTGTATTTTCACTTGTATTATTTTTATTTTCATTATATTGTTACTTTTTTGTACTACTATTATCCTGAGATACTGAGTTTCACTATTTATGTCCACTTAGTCAGTGTTATGAAACCAAATGAGCTCACCTACTTCACTCTATTTCATTTATCACAGTTTTCTTATCACTACTCCCAGTTACAGAGATCAGCACTTTTTCTGGGGATCTGAGCCTCTTTTTGGTGCCTTCTTTCTGCTTTTTTCTTTTGATGTTGACACTGTTTTCGCTGGAATACACCTTCCATATTGAATACTCTTACTTTTTACTATGTAATACAGCCCATATTCTAATACTTTGGTAGATTATTCCTTGCATTTTCAGCCAGTGTCACATCATCTTTAATGATCATACTCTCCATCCCACATATTTCCTTCCCCGGCTCCCCATTTTGTTGTGGGAATTCTTGTCTCTTCAGCTCCCGGATCAGACGTTGGCACCCCCACTTCATGGCAGCATTTATCAATCTGATTTGGCCAGATGTAAGTGTGGTTTCCCCACATGGGTCATACATTTGTTGAAACTTCACATTTGCAGGCAAATATAAACGCACAGCAAACATTGACATTTTTTATTTTTAGACAGATCTACTTACATACTCCTGATGAGTGGGTGTATAGACCCACGAAACGCGTCGAGTTTCCAATACAGATATATCTATTGTTATGCTACACAGATGCTGCAATGGTGTCATCATGTGCAATTTGCTGCTATGCTGTTATTTTGTCAATTTGTCTTACATGCTGTATATGCTGTCTTGTAATTATGCTTATGGCTATCCATATATATTCATTGTATGCTTTTACTCTACTAATAAATTTACTCTGACTCTTTATGACTATTGTGTCTACCTCATATAAAGTCCTGTCTGGGTGACCGTTCTCTTTTCTTGAAAAAATAAAGGCATCAGCCCTGGTCTACATAGGTTTACAAAACCCACGCAGAGAGGGGGCGAGGGGCAGCAGTAATCCTGCTCCGGCTAGGCACCCCATAGAGCAAAAGGACAAAAAAAAAACCCTAAAAAGAATAAAAAAAGAGATCTTTCTCGATAAGTTGTTGTGAGAGTCCCGCAAAAAGAATCAAAAATGCAAAACTTGGAGAAAATGCGAAAAAAGGTTAATGTTCAACATAGAAGTGCAGAGCATGCCACAGGGGGCCATGTTGCAGGCCAGCAAGAAAGGGGGAATGTACCCCACAGACATCAGTCCAATTCGCGACCGATAAAGAGTGAAGGGATATCAGTTGGTAAGAGAACGCCATTAAGGCGGTCTTGCATCTTTGGCACGCTTGAACTGTTGTTTCTGCCAAGTTGGAACCAGGGGGCTTTGAGATGAAGGGCGTTTGAAGGAGCCAGAGCTTCTGCCTGGAGCTGAGGTGGCAGGATCCTGCAAGGAACCAAGCTTCAGAAGGAGTTGCTCCCCCTCAGGAAGGGCCGAAAAACTGTGTGTTCTTTGTTAATGGACAAAGGTAAGACAAAAAGGAAAGGACCACCAGTATTTAATAGCTTTTTGCTGTAGGACTTGAAGGAGCGGTTTAAGTGCCCGCCGTTTCTGGATGGTAGTGGGTGACAGGTCCGCAGAAATTTGAATGGGGTGGCCCTGAATCGTTAATTGCTCCGCATTTCTAGAAATCTTCATGACCTCCTCCTTGACTTTATAGAAGTGCGGCTTCACAATAATATCTCTTGGTGATCCGTCAGGGAGGGGAGGCCTGAGGGCCTTATGAGCCCTGTCAAGCTCCAGACGGTATTGCGGTATAGTGGGGATCAAGTCTTTTATGAAAGTGGTAACAGCTACTTCAACATCTTTAACACTCTCAGGCAGGCCTCTGATTGTAAAGTTGTATCTTCTAGACCTGTTCTCAAGCTCGTCTATCTTAGATAATGCGGTGTCCAGCTGGTCATGCAAGTCTTGCATCCTCGCAGAGTTTTGGTTAACTTTAAATACTGTCTGGTCAGTTTTAAGTTCCATGGCTTCAAGTCTGGACCCCAGACTCTGTAGATCAGAATGAATTGCAGAGGTGATCTGGGAAGCTGTCTGGGCCAAGCCTGTAGCTAGCATTTTGGAGAAGGTACTCATTAAATAGGCAAAGTCCTGCTGGTTAGTGTGGGGAGGAGAGCCCTGTGTCAGGCTCAGCAGGTCCAAGTAGGCCCCAGCCGGGGACTTTATTAGTTCATCGAGGGTTCTCTCCAGGAGAGAAACTGTAGATGCTGGGGACAGTATTTGTGGGAGCTCCAATAGAGGTGTGGGGCTATTGGGGACTGACCTGTGCTGTCCCAATAGTGCCGGTGCATCCGAGATGTCCTCCCCCTCCTCAAGTCCCGGGCTGTGTGAGGAAGCGGCTGCCATTTTAGAAGTGCCGTGGCCCGAAAACTGCTGCGTGAGGTCTCTGCGGACCTGGGAGCCTGGCATCGGGGGTCCCGATGGGAGCACCGGGGAGCTGGAGCCGGAATCTCCTTGCGATGAGGCGGGTATGTGTTGTTAGTCGCGGTGCGGGCTCCTATAGTGCCGGAGCGGGACTGAGCTCCCTGGTTAAGGCACCATCCGGGAAGCCGCCTCGCCAGTTTTTATTTTTTATCAAACAAGTTTTTTATTGATAAGAAAAACACAATTACAAAGATGCAAACAGAGGAACTGTCATGTGAATACAGCAAAATAGATAATGTCAACCTCTAACAGTGATAGCTCTATGTTCCTGACAGTAAACAAAAGCGGGATTTGTGGTGAAAAGAAAATCCAATACAAACAGCAGTACAAAATCAAATACATGTCTCTGGAGCCTGTACCCATCTGTCCCATATTTTGTTGAACTTGGAAGGACAACCACAATGGGCATATATGAACTTTTTGTAGGGTAGCATGTTGTTAACTTCTCGGAGCCAGTCATGAAAGGCGGGAGGTTTTTTCGTGCATCCATTGTCGTGCAATCACTTTCCTAGCCAGAAATAGTGTCTCATGCAAGAAGAGGGTAGTAAATCTTTCTACACTGGTGTCGGGGAAGATCCCAAGCAAGCACGGCTTGGGGAGCAGCGTCAGAGGGGAACCCATAGTGTTATGTAGAAATCTGACAACCTGCATCCAAAATCCCTGTACTTCTGGGCAACTCCAGAGCAGGTGATAGAAGGTACCCCGCTCCAACTGGCAAATGGGGCAGAGTTCGGAAGTGTCGCTTCTGTACCTGGCTGTCATAATAGGAGTGATAGGCACGTTGCAGGATGTACATTTGGGTGAGGCGGTCTGACAGTTTGGGAGAAACCAGTTTACATGTATCAGCCCACTCCTCGTCCTCCAGGGCACCCACATCACCCTCCCATTTGGTCTTGGGGTCATACACTAGCACGGTAGAAGCTGGTAGATGTAGTATATTATAAAGGTTTAGGATGAGGTGTTTAGGGTCTGAGCCCCTGACCACCTCCATTATTGAGATCGGGGCAATATCATGCACAGGCTGTGGGAATTGCAAGTGAAATACATGGTGAATCTGCAAGTAGCAAAAAAACATATGGTTAGGCAGCCCATACTGACTTTTCATTTGCAATAATTTTTATTAAGTTTTCAAAAACAGGATGACAATCATCAACAGTTCAAGTAAAATGTAAGAGCAGAAAAAACTTGTCATAATGAACACAGGCAACAATGGCATCAATAAACAGTGGGACAGCACGGGTACATGAGGCATGCTGGGCAATCAAACAAAAGTAGAGAAATATAGCGCATGTACCAATTGATCTCTCAAAAGGTAATATCTGTGCCCAACACTGATAGTGACCAGAGGTTCCAAGACGCCCAGCGACCCCATGGAGGCCGTCACCCGGGTGCCCCAGAAGGGTGGACGTCCCCCCCCCTACCTGGCCTCAAACATAATAGGGCCAGTAAGCACGGGGGTTAACAACACCACAAAGGCAGCTGAGAATCATCGCTGCACCGTAGCTGAGTCACAAAAATGACCTGAAAAACAGGGGGAGAAGAGACAAAGAAAAAGAAAGAGGGAGAAACGACAAAGGAAAGAAACAGGGGGGGAAAGAATTGAGAACAGTCCAAGAGTGGGCACTGCCAGGACATTTTGGCTATATCAGAGAAGTAGAAGGGGTCTGTTCGGCATCAGTTACAAAGAGCCAGATAGATATTGGATCCAGGGTTCCCAAACTCTATCAAATTGGCGGCGCCTATCCAAAAGAGTGGCCGAGAGGCGTTCGTTTAGCATGATCCAGGTCAATTTATGCTTGACAAGGTCAAACGGAACAGTGGGGGACTTCCATGAGTGCGCTATTGCCAGTCTGGCCACCGTAAGGATAAACACCACCAATTTTCTAGCCCCACGGGGCACTGGCCCTGGGGCATGTCCAAGCAATGCCTGTTTGGGAGACTTGGATAGGTTAACCTGAGTAATAGAGTATATAAAGTTGTACACCCGGATCGAAATCTCTTTACCTTAGGGCAGGTCCACCAAATATGTAGGACCATGCCCCGCTGGCCACAGCCACGAAAACAGGAGGCCGGGTTCCCGTAGCATAGGCAGCTATATGTGTCGGAACCATATACCATTGCATTAAAACTTTGAAATTAGCTTCGATTAAAGAGGTTGTAACAGAACCTCAGACCCACACTGTACTTGTGGTCTTCCGTCAGTATACGGCTTCCTCGCAGTCATGAACATATATATCTAATCCCAGCCGCCGTCATACAAAACTAGCCTGAAAACTTAGCTTGTATGTGTCTGGAAACAACTAACTCCTTTATTAAAAAAGAAACAGACTTTTATACACTTTAGAAGTAGGTGAGTACTTCTCATGAATATTTACCCAAAACATCACACAATGAATAGCTAACGAGGTACAGCTGACTCATGGCTAATCCCAATTAACATGCTAATTAACTCATTACACTTAAGGCTGGCCATACACTATACAATTTTCTTGTCAACTTTCTTTTAGATTTACCAAAACCATGTAATACAGGGTCAAACCTAAACACTTTCAATTTGTCTGCAGTCAGGCAGGCCCTTGCACTACATAGTTTAAGGTAAATCTAAAGGAAATTGAATAAGAAAATTGTATAGTGTATGGCCAGCCTTAGCCAGCCTGGAAGAACAGACTGCCGGCACCAAAGCTAAAACAAGATACAAATACACATATCATAATGTAAATACTGAGAACCCGCCGTAAACAATAGGTGAGCAAATCAGCATGATTTACAATGCGTGGAAGACAGGTGTTTGAGCTGATGACATGCATCTGTTGCAAGTCTGACCAACTGAAGCAGTCCAAACCATCAATTTATCTGTCACATAGTTTTTTCACTGTCAGTGACAGTGCAAACCATCACAGAGGTATTCACATATGACCGAGAGGAGCTCCGTCCCATTAGGAACCAGTCGTCCAGTCCATATGCAGATCCAAGGTCCTGTTTCCATTTTTGCATGTACGGTAGTTTGATCGAAGAGGAGGTAAGAATGCTGTATATTTTTGAGATGTGCCCAGTATGCTTGTCATATGTCCTACACAAGTATTCCATTGGAGTAGAGGACGTGAGATCAGAGGTAAACTGCAAGGAACGAAGGTAGTGCATAAGCTAAGCATATCTGGAATATTCTGTGTTAGGAAGCTGATACTTCTCCTGCAAGAAAGCCCTTGTCAGAATCCCTCTATGATTACAACAATCTGCAGTGCGGATAAGACCTCTATTGGTCCACCAGGCAAAGGCTTGAGGTTGGAGACCAGGGGTGAAATCAGGATTGCCCACTATAGGAGCCAGAGGGGCATGGGGGGAACGAAATCCATGGGTCATCAATAACCTATCCCAGAGGCCTAAAGAAAAGGATATCGTTGGGCATAACATGGGAGGCCTGTCCCTCTGTTTCATCCACATTATATGGCTAATGGGTTTGGAGGGATGTTGTGCAGACTCAAGATACATCCAACTAGCCCAGTGGGAGGAATGAAATCGAATCAAGTGTGACAATTGCGCTGCGTAGAAATATTTGACCAGGTCAGGCGCCCCCAATCCACCCCTATTCCTTGGCGTAAACAGTGTATCCCTGTTCACCCGTGGTCTCCGGTGACCCCATACAAAACGCAACATTTTGGCCTGAAAGGCCCATAAGACAGGTATCCAGACAGCCACAGGGAGAGTCCGGGAATAAATAAAGCAATCACGGCAATAGATTCATTTTAAGCGTGTACAGTCTGCCAAACCATAGGGGGGGCTCTTCTCCCAGCGTTGGAGGTCTTGGAGCAGCAATCGAAATAAGGGAGGATAGTTGGCCCGATACAGCGCGTCTATGGTAGGCTTCAGGTAAATACCCAAATAGGGGAGGGCTTTGCACTTAAATGGGAAATTACTGCGTAATTGGCGTAAAGTGGTATCTTTTAAATTTAAATTGAGCACTTCCGATTTTGCATGGTTTACTGAAAGGCCCGAAATTTTAGTAAAGTGTTGTAAAGTCCTATAAAGGCATGGTATGGAAGTGGTAGAAGAGGAGAGCAGCAATAAGATATCATCTGCAAACATAGCGCATTTGTGTTCAACCCCCCCACAATGTATTCTCTGCACATCCGTCTGTAAGTTTAATAGCCAAAGGCTCAAGGGCCAGTATAAATAGCAAAGGAGAAAGGGGACACCCCTGTCTAGTGCCTCGCTTAATATCCATCCTGGATAATTTATGTAATGACCACCCGAGCCGAAGGAGCCAAATACAGGGCCCTCAGTACTTTAAGAAAAATGTGTTCCAAAGCCAAACTTCTGTAAGATATAAAACATACAATCCCATGACAAGGAATCTAAGGCCTTGCAAAGGTCCAGTGATAACAACATCCCCCGACGAGGACCACCCCCATCCCAGTTAGAGTGAACTGCAGCAATAATGTCTATTAGGTGACGGGTTTGGTCCGGGGCCTGACGTTTGGGTACAAAGCCCACCTGGTCCGGATGAATGTACCGGGCCAGGAAGGTGTGTAGTCTGTTGGCCAAAATTTTGGTCATCAATTTAAGGTCCACATTGATAAGGGAAATTGGGCGGTAATTGGAGCAGTCACTGTGGTCCTTGCCCAGTTTGGGGAGGACATTAATGAAGGCCTCACTATCGCTAGGCGACAACGATCCTCCATTCCGCAAGTCGTTGAAAAAGGAGCATAAATGAGGGGTGAGCAATTCAGCGTATTTCTTATAATAATGTCCTGAAAACCCGTCCGGCCCGGGAGCCCTGGACGGGTGCAGGGATTTTATACTCAAGGACACCTCCCCTTCCATAAACGGTGCATCCATTAGCTCTGCATGATCCCTATGTAGTTGGGGGAGGAGGACATCACTAAGGAAAGACTCGACCTTAGATGTAAGCAGGGGGCCCGGGGGTGCGTAGAGCCTATAGTAGAAAGTATGAAATTTGCGTATTATCAGGTATGGGTTTTGGGACAGTTTTCCCGTATGTAAACGCAAACAAGGAATTGCCGGGTTGTAAGGACGGGGGTTCAGTTTCCGTGCCAATAGTGTAGAAGGTTTATCTCCCAAAGTGTAGAAGCGATGGCGAGACCAGCGCCCATACTGACTTTTCAATGCATCAAAGGTCTTGAGTGTGCCATTCGTGAGTATGTGAGAAAGGAAACAGATTCCAAACTGGGCCCAAGCATGCGCATCTGGGATGGAGGAGAACTCGGGAGCCGAGCATTATGCTACAACGGCGTTGTAATGTTCTGGTACCTATGGTACCCTTATTTCCATTTCTCTCCTAACATTGCGTCCCATTTTGCTATCCAAATGGAACGCATACACCTTTAAGGGCAATGACATCATCGCCGGTTTGCTCTCACTCATTGCTCGTTCAAACCGCATGTTCACCTTACCTTGTCTTGTGCTGCCGGAGCTTCTAGCTATACCCTTTGCCTGAACTGAACCGGAAACTCGCTACCGATCGCGTAACTCACTACCGGATCACTCCTTACTACTGGACCTTGCTACTACTAACTATCTAGTGATAAGTATCCCGCAGGGGATTCCTTCCTAACCTATACTTTCACTATCATCTACTGCATATTACAAAGACTATTACTATCTAAGCTATTCCTATCATCTGCATAGATTGTTAGCTCTTGGGACTACCATCATCTATCATTGCACTAGGTTACTCTATCTTGTATACTTCATCTGCTGTCCCCTACCATCTGTACTATACATGATTGCTAGAACCTATCTGCATACTACCATCACCTACCACTCTCCTGAATACTATTACTGAGTGCTCACCATACTATCGCCTGTCTCTCACCTCTATGCTATCATATATTCTATCACTCCAGGAACATCATATTGAGTGTATGTATATTGCATAACAGGCTGTGCACGGTGATGAAGTCCTGAGAGTTGGATATGTTGTTCAACAGAATCTCTACACGACTACTGAGTGTAACAATTCTGCAGCTGCAAATCCATTCATTAACAAAAAACGCATGAGCGTTACAGATTGAACGAGCCTTAAAAAAAAAAAAAAAAATATGGATTCAGCAGATTTGTCCACTCAAGTAATACAACTAAAACAACAAGTAGATGCATTGATACTTACTCTTACAGAGGTAAAAAACGAAAATCAGGCTTTAAGACAGCTGGTTGGCCGTCTTGTGCAGCTCTCTGCTGCCCAGCCCCGTGAACCTAAGGTAAACCCTCCTCTAGTGTTTACTGGTGATCGGAGTAAATTTCGTGAATTTAAAAACGCATGTCGATTGCTTTTCTTGTTGAAACCTCATACCTATCCCACCGACCAAATCAAAGTCTGTACCGCTATTTCCTATTTGACGGGTGATCCCAGGGCCTGGGCAGACTCTCTCTTTGAGAAAGATGACCCACTCCTTAACTCCTATCCTTTATTCCTAGCGCAACTCGCTAGTTTATATGAAGACCCCAATAAACAGAGTACTGCTGATACCCAATTGAGGGCTTTAAAACAAGGAAGGAGACCTGTTGAGGACTTCGTGGCAGATTTCAAAAGATGGTCCCTTGATTCAGGGTGGAATGACACATCCTTGCGAACGCAGTTCAGACTCGGCCTATCAGAAGCCGTTAAAGACGAGCTCGCCCGAGCGGATTTACCTGACACCTTGGATGGCCTGATACAGACCAGTGTCAATATTGACAGACGACTACGAGAAAGAAAGGCTGAGAAGATGGGATTACCATTGTCCAGACCTTCTCAGATGTCGCCTGCTGACCCTACTCCTATGGAGGTAGGAATGATACGTCCACATTTGACCTTTTCCGAATGTGCCAGGAGGAAAACCGAACATCTCTGCATGTACTGCGCATCCCCGGATCATTTGATAAGCGGCTGTCCCCTTGTCCGCAAAAAAGAGGGTGAGTGTTCAAATGTCTTGCTAGGGGGACTAACAACTTCCTTTTCTAATCCTTATCTTTTTATTCATTTGACATTACAGTGGGACCAAACTAGGATCACCACCAAGGCTATGATTGACACAGGATCTTGTGGAAACTACATTGATACTTGTTTTGTTACCTTAAATAAAATACCTATTATTTCAAAACTTAAACCTGTCTCTGTTAGTTTCATTAACGGTATTCCATTATCCTCTGGTCCCATCACCAATCAGACACAGGCACTCCTCGTCACTGCTGACAAATCCCATGTGGAGACCACCACTTTTGATGTACTGACCTCACCACATTTTCCCATTATTTTGGGACTTCCCTGGTTACACATACATCAACCTATCATCGATTGGAAAACAAGAACTTTAACCTTCTCTTCTCACTACTGTGAAACCACGTGTAACCTCTCATCATATGGAAGGATCCTGTCTGTGGTGTCGGATGAGATTATACCACCATGTTATGACGATTTGGCGGAGGTCTTCCTTGAGAAAAACGCTCAAATATTGCCTCCCCCATAGGGACTATGATTGTTGTATCGATCGACTCCCTAATAGCAAATTACCTTTCGGTCACGTTTATCCTCTTTCACAGGATGAACTCTCTCATCTCAAGGAATACTTGGATGAAAATTTGGCGAAAGGATTCATCAGACCTTCTACTTCCTCCACTGCTGCAGGACTCTTCTTTGTCCGCAATAAGGATTCAAGTCTCAGACCTATTATTGATTTCAGACAATTAAATACCATTACAATAAAGGATCGTTATCCTTTACCGCTTATTCCTGAACTTATAGAACAGGTGCGCGGAGCTTCATACTTTTCGAAATTGGACCTAAAAGGGGCATACAATTTAATTTGAATCTGTGACGGGGATGAATGGAAGACAGCATTCAGAACCAGATACGGACTGTTCGAGTACCTCGTGATGCCATTTGGGCTATGTAATGCTCCCGCAGCTTTCCAACGATTTATAAATGATATATTCAGAGACTTGCTTGACGTTTGTGTTGTAGTATATTTGGACGATATACTTATTTATTCTCATTCCTTACCTGAGCACATAAAACATGTAAGACTCGTGTTGTCAAGACTACTTGCACATAACTTATATGTTAAATCAAAAAAATGTTTATTTCATAAAGAGGGTGTACTATTCCTAGGATACATCATATCTAAAAATGGAATCAAAATGGACATGAGCAAAATATCCTGTATTCTAGATTGGCCTGTGCCAACAACTCGCAAAGCATTACAAAGATTCCTCGGATTCTCTAACTACTATATAAAGTTCATTAAGAACTTCTCTGCTATTGTGAAACCTCTCACACAACTCACAAGTACAAAAAAAACATTCAAATGGTCAGAAGAAGCAAATGGAGCTTTCTGCTTGTTGAAATCAAGCTTTACTTCTGCTCCCATACTATGCCATACATCCCATCCTCCATGTGTCGCTATTAAAACCCCATGTTCCTAACCAAGGAATAAGGCCTACCATCTCACCTCCACCTCCTGTACAAGTTGAAGGCGGAGAAGAATTTGAGATAAAGGAGATTCTGGATTCTCGTATCCATAGAAGAAGACTCCAATATCTAGTACGATGGAAGAACTATGGGCCCCAAGACGACACCTGGCTGGATATATCCGATATACATGCCCCTAGA
Source organism: Pelophylax lessonae (assembly GCF_965119305.1). NCBI lineage: Eukaryota > Metazoa > Chordata > Amphibia > Anura > Ranidae > Pelophylax > Pelophylax lessonae. The sequence continues at coordinate 15,594,688 of NC_138770.1, forward strand.
CTGATTCGCCATTTCCACTCAAAATACCCGGAAAAAACAGTTCTAGAGGCCTTCCGGAGCCAGCCTTAAGGGGGGGGGGGGGTACTGTAATGTTCTGGTACCTATGGTACCCTTATTTCCATTTCTCTCCTAACATTGCGTCCCATCTTGCTATCCAAATGGAACGCATACACCTTTAAGGGCAATGACATCATCGCCGAGCACCGCTATGAGCGGCTATTTTAATTGCCGGTTTGCTCTCACTCATTGCTCGTTCAAACCGCATGTTCACCTTACCTTGTCTTGTGCTGCCGGAGCTTCTAGCTATACCCTTTGCCTGAACTGAACCGGAAACCTCGCTACCGATCCCGTATCTCGCTACCGGATCACTCCTTACTACTGGACCTTGCTACTACTAACTATCTAGTGATAAGTACCCCGCAGGGGATTCCTTCCTAACCTATACTTTCACTATCATCTACTGCATATTACAAAGACTATTACTATCTAAGCTATTCCTATCATCTGCATAGATTGTTAGCTCTTGGGACTACCATCATCTATCATTGCACTAGGTTACTCTATCTTGTATACTTCATCTGCTGTCCCCTACCATCTGTACTATACATGATTGCTAGAACCTATCTGCATACTACCATCACCTACCACTCTCCTGAATACTATTACTGAGTGCTCACCATACTATCGCCTGTCTCTCACCTCTATACTATCATATATTCTATCACTCCAGGAACATCATATTGAGTGTATGTATATTGCATAACAGGCTGTGCACGGTGATGAAGTCCTGAGAGTTGGATATGTTGTTCAACAGAATCTCTACACGACTACTGAGTGTAACAATTCTGCAGCTGCAAATCCATTCATTAACAAAAAACGCATGAGCGTTACAGGCGTATGCTCATGAAGTGGGGGGAGAGCTAGTTTGTCGGCCACCACGTCCCAGATTCGTCTATAGTGGAAGAGCATAGATTTACTACCTCCATGGATCTCAGCCCCACGGAGTCCCGTTGTAACAATTGACAAAGGATCTGCAGATGCATGTGCCCAGGAGGGAGCCAGGAGGGCCAGGAACCTCTCCCTGTCTGAGTTGTTCAGGTTGAAAAACCGGGAAAGCTGCGACGCCAGATAATACAAATTAAAGTCAGGGAGTGCCAACCCGCCCAGATCAGTGGGATTTTTAAGTTTCCGCCAAGAAAACTTGTGTCTGCTAGATCCCCATATAAAGGGCTTAAGAAGGGATTCCAGCTGTAGAAAGTACTTGAGGCGGAGGTAAACCGGAGAATGTCAGAGCACGTAAAGTAGCTTGGGCAGTAGCACCATTTTTACCAGGTTGACACGGCCCATCACTCCCAAAGGGAGGCGGGCACAGGTTTGTGTCTTGGTCTTGACTAGAGCAAACAGGGGCTGTAGATTGTTGGGTATATAGTCTGTCGGTGAATTGGTAACCTGGATTCCCAGATATTTGTTACAATCTACTCTCTGCAGGGGAAGATCTGGACAGATAGGGAAGGAGGAGACATCGTCTATGGGCAATATTTGAGACTTGTCCCAATTAACTTTAAGGCCTGAGAATTGGCCAAATTGCTCAATCATAGCCAGGGCGGTAGACAAGGAATTACCTGGGTCAGCCAGAAACAGCAGGGTGTCATTGGCATACCTCCCGATTTTCTCCTCCAAAGAACCAACCCGGAGGCCTCGTATGCCAGGGTGTGCTCGTATCGTATCGCTATCGCGAGCGGTTCCGCCACCAGTGCGTATAGGAGAGGGGATAAGGGGGAACCTTGCCAGGTGCCCCTATTAAGGGGAAAACTTTCTGACGTCCAACCATTTGCTAAGACCCTAGCCACAGGGGCCTGGTACAGGACCCGCACCCGTCGGATGAAATTGGGGCCAAACCCATACCCCTCCAAGCAGCGGCAAAGAAACTCCCATTCAACCAAGTCGAATGCCTTTGCAATGTCCAAGGACACCACAACTCTAGTACCAGAGTTGTCGTGACGGCGTTGCAGGTTCAGAAACATACGCCTCAGGTTGAAGGAGGTGTTTCTGCCTGGCATGAATCCCGATTGGTCAGTATGGATCAGGGATAGGATAACTTTGTTTAACCGAATTGAGAGTACTTTGGCCAAAATCTTGATGTCCACCTGCAAGAGAGAGATGGGGCGGTATGATGCTGGGTGATGAGGGTCCTTACCTGGTTTAGGTATCAGTACAATTAAGGCCTCCCGCATGGAAGGAGGCAAGGTGGAGGTTTCAAAGGCCTGTTCAAATATTGTCAATAGTTGTGGTACCAGTACGTCCGAGTATAAAGAGTAAAATTCTATCGGGAGACCGTCCAAGCCCGGTGACTTGGACCTGGGGAACTTAGCTATAGCTTCAACTATTTCCTCAGGGGTCAGTGGGGCCTCCAGTAATGCCATTTGCTCAGCCATCAATTGAGGAAGGTCAGTCGAGGTCAGGAAAGAGGACGCAGGGGAATCATCCACTGGGGCAGTAGAAATGTAGAGATCTTGAAAGAAATCCTTAAAGCGATCCACCACTAGCTTAGGGTCCGTTATAGGGGTCCCCCCGGGAGGGTGTATGGTTATCACCACCGGGGGCCTGTCATCGCTGTGTACTAAATAAGCCAAAAGTTTACCCGCCCTCTCTCCGTGTTCGTACAGCTTCTGTTTTTGAAAAAAGAGTTTCCTCCCTGCCCTCTCGTAGTCTAGTTGTGTGTAACGCTCCTGCGTTTTATGTATGGTGTGGATTTTCAGCTGCAGAAATATTCCACTTCAGTAGTCATGTAAGAGAAACGCTGAGACACCATTCCCAACTCTCAATGACTCATCATGTGTGGAGGATCTCAATTCAGCAAGTAAATACACACACTCAATAAGATGTTTCCTAGAGTGACTTATGTATATAGTATCACAGTGATGATAGGCTGAAGAGACAGGTTGGGTAGAGATGGTAGATGACAGACACTTGAAAGGAAATGTTCTTGAAAGTAAGATAGTAACAGATGGGATGCAGATAGGTTTAGCAATCATGTATGGTAGCAGATGACAGAGTAGCAGGTGGACATACAAGAGAGATCAACCCAGTGCAGGAACAGGTGATAGTAGGTTCAAGAGCTAGCAATCTTAGATAATGCAGATGTAGTAATAGTTCTTAGTATGCAGAGCTAGATAGTGTAAGCTTTAGTATAAAGGTTATAGAGGTTTCCCCTGTGGGGTACTTATCACTAATAGCAATGTAGCAGAGGAGAGGTTCTGCAAGAGCGGATGATCCGGTAGCGGGATACAGGGATCAGCGCAGCGTGGTTCCGACAGCGAGGTATGCTTGCAAGCATGAGAGCTTCAAGACAGGTTACCATCAAGGCACAAAGTAGTTTGAACGAACACATGTGAGTGAGAGCCGGCGATCTAAATAGCCATCCAGTCCGGCGCTCAGTGATGACAGCATCAGACTTAAAGGTGTATGCGCACCTTACCAAAAGAGAATGGTGGGGCGCATACACTTATGAAAGAGTAATTAGGGTACCCAAAGGTACCAGAACATTACAGTACCCCCCCCTTAAGGCCGGCTCCTGAAGGCCTCTGGAGCTGGTTTGTCTGGGTACTTCGCATGAAAATGGCGAATTAATCTAGAGGCATGTATGTCAGAGGTGTTTAGCCAGGTGTCGTCTTGGGGCCCATAGTTCTTCCATCGAACCAAGTACTGAAGTCTTCCTCTGTGGATACGAGAATCCAGAATCTCTTTTATCTCGTATTCTTCTCCACCTTCAACTTGTACAGGAGGAGGAGGTGGGATAGTAGGCCTTATTCCTTGATCAGGAACATGGGGCTTCAGTAGCGACACATGGAAAATGGGATGTATTTTGAGGTCTATTGGCAATGTAAGCTGTACTGCAGCTTTTCCAATAAGTTTCTTGATTGGGAAAGGTCCCAAGAACAGAGGTCCAAGCTTTTTGCTAGAGATTTTCAGTCTTAAATTTTTTGTTGAGAGCCAAACGAGGTCCCCGATAGCGTACTGAGGAGAAGGTCTTCTACGAAGATCATAGTACTTCTTTTGTTGACTATGAGCGTGTGCAATGGTAGTATTAAGCAAACCCAGAGAGTCCTTTATTTGGGTAAGATAGTCTGAAGCTACTGGGTTATTTGAAGGAAGGATGCGTGGTGGAAGAATAGAGGGATGAAACCCATAGTTCAAGTAGAACGGACTCTGCTTGGTCGTACTGTGGGTTGCGTTGTTGTAGGCAAACTCTGCCAGAGGGAGAAGATCCACCCAATCATCCTGTTGGTAAGAAGTGTAACAACGTAAATATTGCTCGATGCATTGGTTGACTCTTTCAGTCTGTCCGTTGGTCTGCAGATGGTAAGGAGAAGTGAGCTTCCGCTCGATCCGTAGTATGTGACATAGTTCTTGCCAGAACTTGGAAATAAATTGTGATCCACGGTCAGCAGACATTGCATTTAAAAGCACAACAGACACTGTAATAAACTTCACATATTCCCATGAGGACAAAACAGTTTGCATCAATAAAGAAAACTTACCCCCCCCCCCCTTGCCCTGCAGCTACCCCAACTTGTGCAGGCATATGGTACCCAGTCCCAACCACACAGAAGGCAGGGCCATGAAAATCAAAAAGATAAAAACAACACCAAAAAAAAGAATCCGTGAGGAGAAAAAGGCCAAATGGAACGTTGACCTTTACCACCTAGACTGGCAGCAGAGGTTGGTTATCATAGACAGACACAGTGAGCGAAACTTCGCTGGGTAGCTAGTCACACTTGTAGAACCAAAAGTTTTCCGGTAGAGAGAAAGAGTAGTCAGAGTGCTCGGTCGGCGTTCAAGGAGAAGGAAGTCAATGTCCGGGTGAAGGCAGAAAGGAGGGATGCAGGGGTGAACACAGTCTGTACCTGGCAATGAAAGTGGAAAAGTGCAGGACTCCCAGTCCAGGCAGGAGAGTTGTAAGGGTGCAGTTCCAGGGACACATCAGTGCAGAGAAAGGGAGAAATCCAGGGACCAGGAGGGCCAGATGTAGCGCAGTAGTAAACACTGTAAAGGAGGGAGGCATGAGGCTCAATTAACCCTGCACCTCCAGGTGTTCCAGCCAGGAGATAACAGCTTCTGGGTCATCAAAAAAATGCACTCTGTCTTCACCTTCCACTCGAAGGCGGGCCGGAAACAACATGTCATATTTTATGTTTTATACGCAGTCTGCGTTTTGCCTCAATAAAGGTTGTGCCCTTTCTTTGCACCTCAGCAGAGAAATTGGAGAAAATGGCGATCCTGCCATTTCCAAAGGGGATGTTACCCTTCTCCCTGTTCAGCCTAAGGACAGCGTCCCTGTCCCTGAAATTGAGGAGTTTGGCTATGAAGGTGCGTGGAGGTGCCCCCTGGGGCGGTGGTCTGCCCAACAGGCGGTGGACGCGTTCCACCACGAAAGTGGGGGAGAAAGCATCCCGACCATATGTGCTGATCAGAAGCTGTTCCAGAAAGTCCGATGGGTTAGGCCCCTCAGCCCCCTCAGGCAAGCCTATAAGCCTGATATTACAGCGGCGTAGCCTGTTCTCCATATCATCCTGCTTAAGCAGGAGCTGGCTCACTTGAAGCTGGAGATGGTCCGAGGTATTTTGCAGGGGGGGCAGGGATTTCTCCACACCGCTGATCCTGTGCTCAGCCTCTGTGAGCCTTTCCCGCAACTTCTGTAAGTACTGGTGAACCAAGGAGATATACTGTAGATTTTAACCTCATCTATTTTGGAGGTAAGGGATGCCTGGCACTGGGAAATAGCTTCCAGAACATTTGCTGTCTCAACTCCCCGTGCACTCACCTCCGCCCCCGCCTCGGCGCCATCTTGAGAAGAGGAGTCTTTATCAGTACGACGATATTTATCCAGTTTGGCAAGGGTATCCGGTGATTTATTTGGCGGGGACATGTTGCAGGGTGTCCAGGGAGGAATGGCAAGTGCGGGGAGCCCAGATAAGGATCTCGGGACGCAGGATTAGTGAGAAAAGGATCGTATGCCGACGGAGCTCTGCTCACTCGCATCCTACAGCATGCCGCTCCAGGCCACGCCCTGCAGGCTTTAGTTTTTTCATGTAAATTCCAGTCTGCAATTCTTGTAAGGTGACAAGCTATATAATATTTATAAATGTCTAGTAGACCAATGCCACCTTTTAGCTTAGGTAATGTGAGTAGCTTGTATCTGAATCTGTGACGTTTGTGGCCCCAGACAAAAAGTGTATAAGCCCTCCTATAGGAAGTGAAGAAAGTTTTTGATAGGAAATGTCTGTAGAACATATAAGATACGGGGAAAGATATTTTTTTTTTATTATGGCGGCCCTGCCAGACCAAGAAAATATGCCTTTGTGCCAGCTCTGAAGATCTTGTTCAATATTTTTTAGTATGGGTATATAGTTAAGTCGATACAAGTCATCTAGGCAGCTGGGCAATTGTATACCCAGATATGTAATAGATTGTGTATACCATGAGAAGGGGAAATATCACATACCTGGTGCTGGAGGCCAATGGAGAGAGAGGGCTTCCCTTGCGGCTAAGTTCCAGACCCCCTGAGGGTGAAAAGAGGAGAAGTCAGGCCAAAAGTAGCATGGGTTGCCTGCTGGACTGTGTGCAATAGGTTCCAGAGTACAGCTGGTGTGCTGGCGTAGAATCAGCAGACAGGTGGCGCCCGTGAGGGGTTGCAGGACTCAGCTAATGCTGAGACTGGAGCGTGGTCAGTAGGAAGCCTAGATCAGGAGCCAGGTGGGTATCAGAGCGGACGTGGTCAGGTGGATAGCCGAGGTCGAACACAGGAAGCAAGCAGGAGACAGGTCAAGGACAAGCCGGGTACATAACAGGAGACACAGGAACAGGAATATCACTGAGATAATGCACCGGAGGAGCTGAAGATCAACCAGCAAATTAAATCACTGGCAGGCTTCCTTATAAAGGCCCAGGTGAAGTACTGGTAGAGATGCTGGGTCCTAGAGTCCTTCTCCTGCAGTCTGTGCACTGACAGTGCCCCCGATGGGAAGCCTCTGGAAGCCCATTTGGGCAATTTTCTCTGGGTATTTGGCCTGAAACTCTCATAGGAGTCTGGGGGCATTTACATTGGCTTCGGGTTCCCAGGAGCTTTCTTCGGGTGGATACTGTTTCCATTTAATAAGGAATTGGGTTTGTCTCCCTCGCTTCCTGCAGTCCATGATGCAGTCTACCTCAAATTATGTGTCCTCTCCAAAAGTCACTGGTGGCAGAGGTGGCTCTGCTCTCCCTGGAAATGGATCTGGAACAGTTGGTTGAAGCAGGTGTGACGGTACTCACCGTCACTGGGAGTGAAAGACAGACACCTAATAGTGTGGATTGCTTTGAGTGGGACAGTGATGTTTGTCGGCAATATCTCTCAGGGAATATGGGGATTTGGTCCCACTTTGCACTGTGAGACCTATAGCCTGTTGCCATGAAGTCTGACTCCTAAATAGCCATAGCAATTCGTAGATGTGTATTCCATGTACTTCGTTGTAGGAGACGGACAGACTGTCATTGGTAGTCTTGTCCTATTGTCTGTTTTGAGGTGGGAAGTGTATTGTGTTAAGTCTGCCTGTCCCATTGTTAAATGTTAATGAGCCCACATTGTTCTTCCCAGGTGGCTAGATAATTAGTTCAGGTTAATTCTGTTTCTGTATACAATTTCCTCTGCATATGATAATGTAATCAGGCAACCCCTGCCATGTGTGTGGTAATTTGATCAGGAGGGGGAGGTCCATGCTGTATATAAATTCTGTGTGACTGTTCAATAAAGTGGGATTCCAGTACAAGCTAACCTGTTGGCTAGCTTTGTATGAGGGCGGCTGGGAAAATCTGGTATATACTGTATGTTCATGACTGCAAGGAAGCCGTATACTGACGGAAGACCACAAGTACAGTGTGGGTCGGCGGTTCCGTTACAGCAGGGAGGTGTGAAAGACCGGATGGATACTTTATGAGTCAGGCAGAGACAGTTCATACGCCACTGGGTTTACTTCCCATTTGATCCGAAAGGAGCCAATATACCTTGGCCCTAGTTTCTGCGAAGGGCAGGCCAATTTCAGGTTGGCAGTAGACAGCCACACTTTGTTACCTACCTTGAAGGAAGGATTCCCCCTCCGTTTCCGATCAAAGTGTTTTTTATAATCCACTTGGGCTTTCTGTATGGACTACCGGAGGACCTGATAATTGTTTTGTATGAAAACAAGTCTGTCCTGCAAGGAGGGTACAGAAGTTTCAGGCATAGTTTCAGGCAGGGAAGCAGGGTGGAATCCATAATTGGCCCAGAATGGGGACTGGTTCGTAGCTGAATGGACAGAGTGATTATAGGCAAATTCTGCCAGTGGGAGCAGGGATGCCCAGTCATCTTGGAAAAAGCACAGTTCCAATTCTAAGTTTTTACAAAGGGCTCTCCAAAACCTAGTGGTAGATTGCACCCCCTGGCCTTAGACTATGTTCTTTGGGAGTCTGTGAAGGCTGATGATCTCCTTGATAAAAGTGTGAGTTATTTCGGCCGCAGAGGGAGTACCAATCATTGGTATGAAGTGGGCCATTTTAGATAGTCGGTCTACCACAACCAGGATGGTTGTGAATCTTCCAGAGGGAGGAAGGTCAACAATAAAATCCATAGAGATAATTTTCCAGGGGTGATTAGGGATAGGCAAGGGTCTCAATAACCCCCAGGCTTTGGCTTTGTCGCCTTTGCTACATAGACATATGGTGCATGACTTGACGTTGGATCTACAGTACCAACTAAGATTAGGCCACCAAAAGGACTGCTAAATGAGCTTGTTAGTTTTACCGGCCCCGAAGTGCCCTGCAAGTTGGTGGCTGTGGAATGTCCTTAGAACCAGAGACCTTGCTTCCTGAGATACGAAGACTTTGTCCTGGTGCCAAAGTAATCCATCCAGCCTCCTTAATAAATCATGTTTGGATTCAGGGCAAGATACAGAAGCTTGTTCAATGGATGCCTTTAGGCTGGGTTAAATCAGAAAAATATTTTGGACAGATTAGATGGTGCTTGGAGGAGCACATTCGGTAGATTCGGGGAACATCCTGGACAGGGCATTGGCTTTCCCATTTTTGGAACCTCAGTGGTATGTCAAGTGGAAATTAAATCTAGAAAAGAATAAAACCCATCTGGATTGTCAAGGTCTTAGGCGTTTTGCAGAACTTAGATATTCCAGATTTTTGTGATCTGTAAAAATCATAACTGAGTGGTTAGCGCCCTCCAGCAGGTACCGCCATTCTTCGAGGGTGACTTTAATTGCTAGGAGTTCTCTGTCACTCATGTCATAGTTTCTCTCGGCCTGATTCATCTTCTTGGAGCAAAAGGCTACTGGGTAAAGCAGGGCCTTTGGGCCCTGACGCTGAGAGAGCATGGCTCTCGTAGCTACTTCAGATGCGTCCAGTTGGAGGATAAAGGGAAGAGCTGGGTCCGGGCAACACAATTTTATCAATCTGGGCTTGATTTTCTTTTCTTCTGTGGGATGCTGCTGCTATGAATTCTCCCTTTATTACACATTTGTGCGCCTCCCAGAAAAAGATAGGAGATAGAGAAGGGTCAATGTTTTCTTTGAATTATGTTTGTAGGCATAAGGCAAATTATTTGGCCATTTTTTTTGTCTGTAAGTAGCGAAGTGTCTATCCGCCAAATTTTAGAATATGCTTCATGAGCAGGTATAGTCAAAGTCATGGTAATTGGGTTGTGGTCTAATAGGATCATTGGCTCAGTGATGGAAATTTTTTAATAAATGTAAGTCTGTTTGTGATAGGAAGAAGTAGTCAAGTCTAGAGTATTTGTTATGTGGTTCAGAAAAATTAATGTAGTCTCTGGTGTGTGGGTTTAGAGTATGCCAGGTTTCATGAACTTTACGTTCTTGTATGGAGAGATTAATCCTTTTCAGGGCTCGATAGGGAATAGATGTAGTGCCAGTGGATGTGTCTAGCATGGGTTGAAGAGGAATGTTCAAATCCCCTCCAATAATCAGGATCCCTGTTTTGAAGGTGGAAAGTTGTGATGAGACTGAATTAGGGAATGAGGTTTTTTTCGTGTTCAGGAAATATACATATATATATTTGCTCAAAAGGAAAACCTGGTGTTCCAAAACAACTGACCCTGAGATGGCCCCACAGGGACCCGTGTGTATGAGCAGGATACACCAAAAATGGGACTTTAAAGGCGGAGTTCACTTGGCATAGGTAGATAAATGATAAGAAACAATTGGATAAAAATACAATCATTTTATTATTACATATATAACATGAAGTGAAAACCAACAACGATGCATGAGCATCAATACAGACAGAGAGATTTGTGCAATGTAAAAAATGAATACGTCCTCATACTCAGGTCACGACTACAGGCGGTGTTACCTGCTGGACCGCGGATGCACGTGTTCTTGGACGATCTGGAGGCAGCGATTTAACTGTCATCTTCTATTGCTGACCATTGTATAAACTCCCGCTGTCTGGCATTGTCCGGTCCAGTATCCACCACATTATGAGGACGTATTCATCCGGACTCGGTCCAGGAGTGTGAGCACTCCCCGGGGAGACCTGCAGACCATGCCATTGGTTGCTGACTTATTAATTGTGCCCTGGATTTTATAATAGTGAACCTATCCGGAGGTCACCAACATTTTTGGTCCCTGAAGAAGCCCATAAAGGTGGCGAAACATGTTGGACCTGGGTGACTCTGTGACCTTGTCATTCTAGGACATGGTTCTTTAAAAAAAAAAAAAATTTTTTACATTGCACAAATCTCTATGTCTGTATTGATGCTCATGCATCGTTGTTGGTTTTCACTTCATGTTATATATGTAATAATAAAATTATTGTATTTTTATCCAATTGTTTCTTATCATTTATCTACCAATGCCAAGTGAACTCCGCCTTGAAAGTCCCATTTTTGGTGTATCCTGCTCATACACACGGGTCCCTGTGGGGCCATCTCAGGGTCCGTTGTTTTGGAACACCAGGTTTTTCCTTTTGTGTCTATATATATTAGGGATGTGGCGAGAGCTCTCTTGGCCTATTGACATTTGGAGTCTGGCACTAATAATATATATATTTGCTATTGTATTTGGTTTGTTGTATAGATTTCCTTTTTTTAAAAGGTATCTTCCTTCGCTATCAGCAAGAGTATTAGTAATGTTTATGGGTAAATGTTTCGCAATAAGTATAGATACTCCCTTAGTTTTTGTTTGGCAGTTGGTAGCGTGGAAGGAATGATTAGACAATTTAGGGGTTTGGTCCATTCAAAAGTGCGTTTCTTGGATAAGAACAATATCTACTTTTTGTTTCTTCATTAGAGTTAATAGTTGTTGTGATCTTTTTCCTGGTATATTCAGATCTTTGGCATTAATCAATATCAGTTTCAGAGTTTTGGAGTCTTGTCCTCTTTGTGGCATATTAGTCATTTATGTTGTTTATAAGGTTATTTGGTGTGTTTGCCAAAGAATGTCGTAGAGGATTTATGTTATAGAGGGTCTGGGGGGGGGGGGGGTTTAGAGCAGGCGTCAGGGGGTGTATTTAGGTGTTATGGAGTACAAAGGGAGGTATGTATAGGGGGGGAAACTCACCCTAGTAGTGGGGTGACTTCTGCTATCAGTATATGTAGAATGATGGGTCTGTGATGTGTGGGGTGAAGGGGGGGGGGGCATAGGGTATACCTGGGGCAAGGAAGAACCTGCTAACTTGCCTATTAAGAGGGATAGAGGAATGGGGTGGGATTTTTTTACAGGGAAAAGTCAGCGGAAAGTATTGATTTAGTAGTTTGTCGTTGATATTTCTTAGCAGGCTATCTGCTGTGAGGTGGTGTAACCTAGTTGGGATTTGTAATAAAAGCCTAGGCCTGGCAGAGGATTTGAGGATGGTAGTTGAAAGGTAATAGCCCTTGGTGGGGTATACTTCTGCTGGCCAGCCTCCCTTCAACCTGTAAAGAATTTATGAGCACTCGGAAATAAGACATCAAGACAGGTATGGTCTTCCAGCCTGTATTCAACAGCATTCTGGTTAGGACAGCTTATATACAGTTCATAAAGGGGAAGTGACATTATTTTCCCAGACCAACTAAAAATATACATATAATATTTAACCACTTTACCACTGAGTACTTGAATAGTACTGCGGCAAAGTGGCTCGTTCCCGTCTGACGACGTAGACCTACGTCGCCAGACTCCTCCCCTGTAGGCGCGCTCCCGCTGTTTTCATTCACAGCGGGAGTCGGGCCAGGGGAGGAGCAGCGGCGATCGCCGCTGCTCTGCCCCGATTGTCGGGGATCTAGTGTGGAGATCCGCCCGCCTGTGTAAACACAAGCGGGCGGATCTCCTAAGTGACAGGGAGTGACAGATCGGAGTGTTCAGCATAGCTGGACATCCGATCTGTCCCTGTCTCACACAGTCACCTCCCCCCCACACGTCAGTAAGCACCAGGCATACATTAACTCCTCCCTCTCCAATAAAATTAACCCCTTCTCTGCCAGTGTCATTTTTACAGTAACAGTGCATATATATAGCACTGATTACTGCAGTAATGTCACTGGTACCCCCAAAAGTGTCAAAAATGTCAGTCAAGGGTCCGATCTGTCCACCACAATGTCGCAGTCCCGCAAAAAAAATCGCAGATCGCCGCCATTACTCGTTAGAAAAAAAAACACCAAAAATGACAGAAATCTTTCCCTTAGTTAGTAAACGCAATAACTTTTGCGCAAAACCAATCAAAATACGCTTATTGCAATTTTTTTTACCAAACATGGGTAGCAGAAAACAAATTGGCCAAAAATTTTAAAAAAAATTGGTTTTTACATCTTTTTTGGGGGGAATTTCATATAAAAAAATGTTAAAAATATTGTTATTTTTTCAAAATAAACGCTCTTTTTTTGTTTATAGCGCAAAAAGTAAAAATCGCACAGGTGATCAAATACCACCAAAAGAAAGCTCTGTTTGTAGGAAAAAAAAGGACGTCAATTTCGTTTGGCTACGGCATTGCACGACCACGCAATTGTCAGTTAAATTCGCACAGCGCCGAATAGCAAAAAGTGGCCCAGACGCAAGACAGCAAAATACTCTAGTGGTAAAGTGGTTAAGGAAAAATGGATATAACTTACAGTATACATAGTAGGAAACAGGTGTATATATAACAGGAGAGCAAACTCAGGAAAGAAACATCTCAGAATAGCAAAATACTGTGCAACCAAATAATATTCTCACAACAATGGGAGGAAATTTATATCCTTAACAGCAAAAATGTCTAAGTTACAAAGCGAGAGATTTTCAGTAAAATTGAAAAGGTAAAGCATAACTCCAACCATTCAATTAAGCATTACGCATAACTATATAACATTTAAATAAATCCTAATTCCAACATTGCCTTCCATTTGTCAAATAAGTGACAACTATAAATCTTGTCTCCAATATGCATCATCTTGTGTTGCCTTCCTATAAATGCATTGGCCTATCTTTACAAGCAAATATAAAAAGAGAAGAAGCAATAAATGCATTAAAATAAACATTCTGACTTGTCTAAACCATGATAATACAGATCCAAAAAAATCTCCAAAACTTCCCAATCCCTTAAAAGATTCCACCCATTATTAATAATTTTCCTGGCCTCTGCCTGAAGTCCTGCTACCTCCTTTCTATGTTGATCAATTATTCATAATAATCAGGCACTTCCATGCTTGTATCAGGAATCCATGTACAACCCTCATAATCTTCTGTTACTTCACAAGAGACCAGTAAGTGCAGCTCCCATAGACTCAATTGCCCGCTCATGTATCCTTTACTGTTTCCGTAAGGCCCTTTATTCCCGATTAAGCAGGGCAATGTCTTCTGACATTTTATTTAATATCTCATCCATTATAACTGAATACTTGTTTAATCTTTTCATTAACTCAATTCCCCATCCTGTCCATGGTGGGAACCATGCCATGCCATGTCCCCTTTATTAAAGAGTTCTCTCCTATTTACATGTTTAAGGGGATATTTTAGATGTTTACTTGCTTGTAATACATGGCAAGACCCCCACTCCCAATTATCTGCATAACTGGAACCAGAGAGGCCAGATAGCACCATCCTCTCTCTTGTATAGGGATCCATGGGTAACATACCTTACCACACCAGATAAACAAACTATTACCTAATGTGAAAGGGCGCAAGCCCAGCGCCTTTTTTACTTGGTCAGAAAAACTAGATAAAAAAAGTATTGCCAAAACCCTACCAGATGAATTATGTAGTGGTGTGTTTCATTTATTATGGACCCAATTGTGGCATTTAAGTCTTTGCTAGAAATATTAAACATAGAAGATAAGTCCGGGCTTAGAGATATATTGAACTCTGACTTCTGACACATTTCCTCTCTCCTACTTGACTCATTTCCTAATCTAAAACCCCAGCTTGGGGGATAAATTTGAGTGATTATAGGAAAGGAAATTGATTCATTTCCCTGGACTCCTGATATGTCTTGTAAACTTATTGCGGGGGTTCCATTCAAAAAAGAAGTGATGTTCACTGTCGCAGCCATTAAAGGAATCCTTATTGTACTAGGATGTAATTTACTGCAAACCCAACATTTATCATACCCTGACTTTTATGCATAGCTATATTTGAATTGTAACAACAACATCTTATCAGTAAGAGATGTGGTGTCTACTGATGTTAAGTCTCTTGCTGGTCGATAGTGAGTCCAGTTGTATTGCACAGTTCTGGGACAGAGAGGTAAGTCCTATGGATGATAGTAACAGGTACTAATCACCCATACAGGCAAGAAAACTGTCAGTGAAAGAAAGCCTATCAATAGGAAGAATCTCCAAGATGTCTGGGGACTGAGAATCGACATCTTGCCCTGTGTCTTCTGATTCGTCTGTTTCAGAGACTTGTACACCTGCTTCACTCTCTTGTTCATCTACTTCAGGGATTTTTACACCTACTTCACCCCCTTTGTCTGTGCCTTGTATCCTAGGATCAGGGCCGGCCTTAGGTGATCAGGCGCCCTGTGCGAGCTAATCCCGTGGCGCCCCCCCCCCCGCGCATTTTCTTGCAACCTTTTTTGCACTTTGACTTTTCTTTTTTATGATCACTAATAACTTAGCCCCCCTTACATCAGAGACCCCACACACAAAGTCCCTCTTAATTTAGAGCCCCCCTACATCAGAGAGCCCCCACACAGAGCCCCCCTCACATCAGAGACCCACCTCACATCAGAGACCCCCACACAAAGCCTCCCTCACATCAGAGACCCCACACAGAGCCCCCCTCACATCAGAGACCCCCACACAGAGCCCCCCTCACATCAGAGACCCCCACACAGAGCCCCCCTCACATCAGAGACCCCCCACACAAAGCCCGCCTCACATCAGTGACCCCACACACAGGGCCCCCTTACATCAGAGAGCCCCCTTACATCACAGAACCCCACACAAAGCCCCCTTACATCAGAGCCCCCCACATCAGAGAGCCCCCCTTACATCACAGACCCCCCACAAAAAGCCCCCTTACATCAGAGCCCCCCCCCACATCAGAGAGCCCCCCTTACATCACAGACCCCCCACAAAAAGCCCCCTTACATCAGAGCCCCCCCCCACATCAGAGAGCCCCCTTACATCACAGACCCCCCCCACAAAAAGCCCCCTTACATCAGAGACAGCCCCCCACATCAGAGACAGCCCCCCACATCAGAGCTCCCCTCACACAGAGCCCCCCACATCAGAGACCCCCCTTACATTTTTTGAAGGAGACCTCACGCAGCGCTGTCTGCACTCTGCAGCTTTTTTTTTTTTTCTTTAAACTTCCCGCCCACACATCCCCGGGGAGTGTGGGCGGGGTAGGAGGAGGAGGAGAAGGGCGGGGCGAGGACGAGCTGACGATCCCTGCAGGGACGAGGGAATCTCTCACCGTGGTGCTTCGGAGGCTGAGCTGTGTGTGATACACAGCTCGCCTCAGACTGTCAGCGCTGCAGTAGGTGAGGTGAGCGAGGCACAGCGGGAGGTAAGCGGCGGCCGCGGCCTGTGTTAACCCTGTCCAGGCTGCGGTCGCCGCTTACCTCCCGCTGTGCCTGATCTTCTGTGAGCTGTGATGGCCGCACGGCGCCCATGTTGCCCATGGCGCCCTGTGCGGCCACACGGCTCGCACACCCCTAAGGCCGGCCCTGCCTAGGATCCTCTGGGACCTTTTTCATTCTAGAAGCATGAATCCAGGCTTGAGAATCGGTCATTAGGATTGCAGTTCTTTTTTACGGCAGTCACCACAGTTGGCTCCTCATACGGTGGATCTGTAACCTTGTGCTTGTGGAGTGCTTTAACTACTACTCGATCTCCAGGTTTAAATGGATGTGTTGATTTCTGTGAAGAAATAGGAAAAGAAAGAGGCACATCACCGTAGATGCCATTCAAAAGCTGCATAAGATTTGCAACATATTCTTCCTGAATCTGCTCCAAATCACATGGCATTAATACCATCGGACCTCTTGTCCAAGGTGTGGGCAAGAGTCTTCCCATCAAAATTTCAAAAGGAGACATCAACCTACTGTATTATAGTGTATTGTATTTGTACTGTCTACCCTCAAGTTGTAAAGTGCTACGTAAACTGTCAGCGCTATATAAATCCTATATATTAATAATAATATTAAATAATAATTTTATCACTGCAACAGTAAAGGGTTTCTGTATGGCCTCTAGAAAATCATTCACCAATGAAGTGTGTGAAATTCCCTTCAGTTGCTACAAACCGTCTTCTTTGCCAGATTTTGGCAAAATCATGTACCACACCGAAAGCATATTTAGAATCCGTGTAAATCTTTACATCTTTTCCTTAAAATAACTGACATGCACGGGTTAAAGCAATCAACTCTGCAGCTTGTGCTAAACAATGGCAAATGGCTATGGCTTCCCACACAATATCTGGGATTTGTATAACAGCATAACCAGGTAAGTATGTGTTGTCATTTGGTCTAGTACACAAGCCATCTACAAAAATGTCTATACTACCTGGTTGGGGATCTTGCAATATGTCTGCTCTGGGTGTGGTTTCCTCATGAATAACCTGTACACAGTCATGTTCTTCTGGTGGGGAATCTTCTTCACCTTTAACACCTAGCCTTCCATTAAGAAGAGCTATGGGGCCTGAAGTTGGGGAGCATATTTAACCACTTAAGCCCCAGAAGATTTTACCCCCTTCCTGACCAGGGCCTATTTTGCGATTTCGGCACTGCGTGACTTTAACGGACAATTGCGCGGTCGTGCGACGCTGTACCCAAATGAAATTGACGTCCTTTTTTTCCCACAAACAGAGCTTTCTTTTGGTGGTATTTGATCACCTGTGCTATTTTTACTTTTTGCGGTATAAACAAAAAAAGGAGCGACAATTTTGCAAAAATAACAATATTTTTCACATTTCTTTATATGAAATTCCCAAAAAAAAAAAAAAGAAAAAATTACATTTTTTTAACATTTTTGGCCAATTTGTTTTCTGCAACATATGTTTGGTAAAAAAAAATCGCAATAAGCGTATTTTGATTGGTTTGCGCAAAAGTTATTGCGTTTACTAACTAAAGGAAAGATTTTTGTCATTTTTGGTATTTTTTTTTTAACGAGTAATGGCGGCGATCTGCGATTTTTTTTGCGGGACTGCGACATTGCGGCAGACAGATCGGACCCTTGACTGACATTTTTTACACTTTTTACACTTTACCAGTGACATTACTACAGTAATCAGTGCTATACATATGCACTGTTACTGAAAAAATGACACTGGCAGGGAAGGGGTTAACTTTATTAGAGAGCAAGGGGTTAAGTGTGTCCCTAGGGGCGTTCTTCTAACTGTAAAGGGGTGTGGCTAGTGGTGTAACAACAGAGACATACGATCCTACATAGCAGGACCGTATGATCTCTGTTATTACACAGGGGAGAATGAGAATTTACATTAGCCGCCTGCCTTTCTCCCTCTCCACGTGGAGATTGCGAGTGACCGGCAGACGTCGGGTCCGCCGGTCACTCGTACGGACTGCTTAGGGAAAGAGCGGGGGCGGGAGCGTGCCTGCAGCGTGCGCTCGCCCCCTAGAGCCTCACAGGCGAGCGACGTAGTACTACATCACTTTGCCTGTGAGGGGCTGACCGCCGCAGTAAATAGTCGTGCGGCGGTAGGCAAGCTGTTAATAGACAAGTTACTGGTCAAAGTCAAAATAACTTCATACCAGATGCTTGTTGGGCCGTCATGGGTTGAGTAGTCAAATTTTTTAATACATGTGCTGTAGTACATGATGAGTAGTATGTAAAATAGTTTCATGTCCCAGTGTTACTGACATAAACGTTTCCACCCCATCGCGCAAACAGCAAGTGCACATAGACACGCTGGCATGCCTTGTACCGGTAGAGGAACTACTCTGGAAAAATAGGCTACAGTCTCATAGCTCCCCTCCCGTGTTCCTGGGCGACCACCACTGCCATGTTTGTACAATTATCTCGAGCATACACATGAAAAGGTGACGTATAACAAGGTAAGCCCAGTGTAAGAGAGGAAACTAAAGAGGACTTCAAGGTTTTAAAGGCATCTGTCAGCTCTTGGGTTCACTTAATTTGGTTGGGTGCCTCGACCTTAGTTGCTGCTCTGAGTATGTGATCATAGTAAGTAGTGATGAGCACCAGCACCAGAACACCATGAACAGAGGAAAACTTTGTTAGAACAAACTAACTCCATTGAAGTCTATGGGACTCGAACCTCAAAAATCAAAGGGCCTCATTTTGAAGGCTTAAATGCAGGTTATTGCCCCAAAAAAGTATATGGGGGTCCGGGTCCTGACCTGGGGAACATGTAGCAATGAAAAAAAAGTTTTTAAAAGCGATCGTTTTTAAAGGAGCAATTATTTACTGATTTTAATGAGGCTTAAAGTGAAACTTTAAAAATAAAGATTCCTTCAAATATCGGGCCTGGGGGGTCCCCTGAATGTGCCTGTAAAGTAGTGAATCTCTACGATGTATGTAGCCTGCTGCAGCAATACTGACTTTTTTAAAGAAACAAAATATCATATACAAATATAAATATAAATTTCAAAATGCATGTACTTGTCATACAGGTGCAGAAAAATTGGGCCTTGGTTGTTGGTGGTGCCTGAACACCCTAACCCCTCGCAGTTACTCTTGCTGGATGCAGGAACGGGACCTGCTGGTAAGAATTCAATACAAATTTGAAATCGCATGTACTTGTCATACAGGTGCAGAAAAATTGGGCCTTTGCTGTTGGTGGTGCCTGAACACCGTAACCAACCCCTCACAGTTACTCTTGCTGGGTGCAGGAACGGGACCTACTGGTAAGAATTGCATACAAATTTGAAATTGCATGTACTTGTCATATAGGTGCCAAAAATTGTGCCTTTGGTGTTGCTGGTGCTTGAACACCCTAACCAACCCCTCACAGTTACACTTGCTGGGCGCAGGAACGAGACCTGCTGGTAAGAATTCCATACAAATTTGAAATCGCATGTTCTTGTCATACAGGTGCCAAAAATTGGACCATTGGTGTTGGTGGTGTCTGAACACCGTAACCCCTCACAGCTACTCTTGCTGGGCACAGGGCACAGGGACAGGGTGTGCTGTTAAAAATGACATACAAAATTTAAATTGTATGCACCTGTCATACAAGTGAAGAAAAATTAGGCCTTGGGGGTTGGTGGTGACCTTAACCAAAAACATTGCTGGAAGCTAGCAGAATAAAGGTAGAGGAATAGGATAGGCAGCATAAAGTCTTCAAGGGATGGTAGACCCCTAGCAAATTCAATCAGTTACATCATCATCAGGGGCTTAATAGCTGCTGTTGATCCAGGACTGATTCCTTTTGATAAACGTCAGCTGGTCAACAGAGTCTGTGGACAGATGCACTCTTTTGTCCATCACAAAACCTCCAGCATCACTGAACGTCCATTTGGAAAGCACGCTGGAAGCAGGACATGCCAGTAGCTCCATTGCATATTGAGCAAGTTCTGGTCAGTTGTTCATCCTCAAGACCCAATAACCCAGATGATGCTCAGCTGGAAATGTCTCCAAGTCTGCTCTTGCGCCTAGATAATCATGCACCATAAGATGGAGACGCTGCCGATGGTTGCTTAAACCTAACAGCCCTGGGTGCTGCTGAGGACTAAAGAACTGTTTAAAGGCATCGGTCAGCCGGCCGCCTTCTTATCACGTACCTTAAGGTGAGCCTGAACGGTGAGGAAGGTCTCTCTTACGCCTCTGACTCAGGGCCCCTGATAGTGCAGACAGGAGGTGCCGGAGTGTAGAGTAGCACGAGTGCCTAATGTAAGCTGGAAGCAGGATGGTGTCCATGGACAGTGATAGCCAGGTAGATCCAGTGCATAAGCAGGTGTGCAGGCAACTAGTGCTGGAGGCAGGAGTCAGGATAGCAGGGTAGGCTGGCAGAACCCTCACTGGCCAGATAATCAGATTGGGAGAAGACAGGAGCGTGGTGAGACAAGCCGGGTCGTAATTCCTTTCTGCGGGAGACAGTTTGCGTGAGAAAAAAGCAACGGGATGTAACAGGGCCTTGGCTCCTTGGCGTTGGGATAATACTGCTCCAACTGCTGACTCAGAAGTTTCCACCTCCAGGACGTAAGGTAAAGCAGGGTCAGGGTGTCGGAGCACAGGTGCGGAAGTAAACAGGGTTTTTAGGGTTTCAAAAGCGGTTTGTGCCTCAGGTGTCCACTGGAATCGAATACCCTGTCTGGTCAGCTGGGTGATAGGGGATATAATTGCAGAAAAATTCTTGATGAATTTCCGATAAAAATTTGCAAACCCCACAAACCGTTGTACCCCTTTCTTGTCTGTGGGGGCTGGCCAGTGTAAAATGGCAGACACCTTTTGCGGACCCAGGAATTGAATGTCCTGTCGGCCAAATTCACACTTTTCGGGTTTTGCGTAAAAGCCATGTTGCCTGAGTCGGGCCAACACACTCCTTACACGCTCATGATGATTCTCTAAGGTAACAGAAAATATCAAGATATCGTCAAGATATACGATGACAAATAAGTCCAGAAAGTCTCGGAAAATGTCATTAATGAAATGTTGGAAGGTGGCCGGGACATTACAAAGTTCAAAGGGCATTACAAGGTACTCAAAGTGCCCAAAACGAGTGCGAAATGCAGTCTTCCACTCGTCACCTTCCCGGATTCGTACCAAATTATATGCTTCACGTAGATTGTTATATTCTCTGTGTTGTGAGAGACACAGGACTCTTGTCTGAAACAACGGATGTTTATTCAGGACTCACTGTACACTACAACATGCATTACAGGACAGCTCTGTATATCAATGCATCCCTTACATGTCTCTAAGATGGCCACTCTGCCCCTTGACCCTTGTCATCACTCCTGGGTGGAGCCAGCCTTAAAGAAACAGTACACGTGAAACCCTTCAGGTATAACACCTTCCATTCATCCCTAAAAAAACAACAACAAAAAAAAACACAACAAAACGAGAACAGGCATAAAACAGTAACTAATAATTATCCCATGCAGTCCTCCAACTCAGGAGATTTACATGGCTTCTTCAGCGTCCGGATGTGAGAACAACTTCCAGGGACGTTACCAGGAGAAAATGGCAGCGGATCACTTTCGGCGGGCCCATCGATAGTCTCGTAACCGGTCTTGCAGCTGAAACCGGTCAGGAGGGCGACAGCGTCGTTGAGGACGGGCACCCAGGGCCTTGGAGCCGGAGGAAGCAGGGTTGGTCGGAATGGACACCGGCGGGGCCAAGAGGGGATCCCCTAGCTCAGAGGGTGAACAGACCTCTGGACCAGGGCTGGAGGGCTCTGTTGGAGCTGAGTTCAAAAGTTCAGAGTCCCCCCAAGCATAAGTCTCAATGCAGTAGGAGCATATCCTTGAGACACTGGAGGTGCAGCCGATATCAGGGATTTGGGCAGCTGAGAACAAGGATGCAATTGGTCCGCATGCCGTCTGCAAATGGAACCATCTTCCAGGCAGACCCTATACATTTTGGGTCCCAAAGTCTCTGCGACGATAGCAGGAAGCCAACGAGTGTTGGAAGCGCCAAAAGATCTAGCCCATACCTTTTGCTGGGCTATAAACCGGGGAATCTCGTCGTGTTCGACCCTCTTGTCTTGGGACTGCCGTACATGTTCCTGGACCGTTTGAGGGCGGAGCATGTCCAAAACAGTCCATGGCTGCCGACCCAAAAGAAGTTCAGCTGGAGTTTTCCCAGTGGTTGCATGTGGTGTGGTTCTGTAAGCAGAAAAGAAGGAGTCCAGCTGCTGGGGTGACAGGGACTGTTGTTTACTTGTAGCCACAGTAGCTTTGAAATAGCGTTTGAAGGTCTGTACAAACCTTTCTGCTTGACCATTTGTAGCCGGGTGGTAAGGTGCGGTCAACTTGTGTTTGATGTTGTGGGCAGTCAGGAAACTCTGAAACTCCTGGCTTGTGAATTGTGCACCGTTGTCTGTGACAATTTCTCTGGGGTATCCAAACGTAGCAGCGAGATGTAACAGTATGGAAATTGTCACCTTAGTCGCCGGCTGGGTAACAGGAATGACCTCAGGCCACTTTGAATGGGCATTAATAATGATCAAAAAGGTGTGTCCTCTGATTGGGCCTGTAAAGTCCAAGTGTAGGCGAAACCAGGGAACCGTGGGCCAAGTCCAGGGCTGGACGCACCCTCGAGGAGGGTCTCTTGCAGTTTGTGCACATCCAGCACACGCATTCACATATGTTGTGATATCTGAGTCTAGGTTCGGCCACCACACATAGCCTCGGGCCTTTTGTTTCATACGTGTGCCCCCGGGACGACCAGTATGTAGCAAGTCCAGAATGTGTCTCCGGAGGGTATGTGGAACGATCACTCGATCTCTCCATAAAACACAGTTGCCAGCCACAGTTAATTCCAGACGCCTACGGAAGTAAGGTTCATAATCCTGTGTTACAGTTGCAGGCCAACCGTACCATACCCAGGAGAGTATTGTCTTAAGGAAGGTATCCTTGGCTGTATGGGCTGCTACCTCCCCAGAAGACAGAAAGGACCGGCTGGTGTAACGACAACTCTTGACTGGTGGAGAAGAGTCTGTTAATGTCCTTGTCAGACGGGACATGGCGTCCGCATTAGCATTGGCATCATGGCTGCGATACTGGATTTTGTAGCTATATGCTCCCAAGAATAGGGCATAGCATTGAAGACGGGCCGCAGTCGTCTGGGAGATGCCTTTGTCAGGGCTAAAGATCTGAAGGAGTGGTTTATGATCTGTCAGTATGGTGAATTCCCTTATTAAGGGGGGGGGGGGGTGCAAGTAGCTGGTTTTGCCTAGGGCGCAAAATAGTCTAGCACCGGCCCTGGGTGGGGGGTCAGCCTGTCAGTGCTCAGACCATACGCCGCACACTGCATAAAATTGGTCTGCATGGCTGTCATCCCAGAAGGAAGCCTCTTCTAAAGATGATGCACCAGAAAGACCGCAAGCAGTTTGCTGAAGACAAGCAGACTAAGGACATGGATTACTGGAACCATCTCCTGTGGTCTGATGAGACCAAGATAAACTTATTTGGTTCAGATGGTGTCAAGCGTGTGTGGCGGCAACCAGGTGAGGAGTACAAAGACAAGTGTGTCTTGCCTACAGTCAGGCACTGGGGATCTACAGTTCATTGAGGAAACCATGAATGCCAACATGTACTGTGACATACAGAAGCAGAGCATGATCCCCTCGCTTCGGAGACTGGACCGCAGGGCAGTATTCAAACATGATAAAAACCTCAAACACACCTTCAAGATGACCACTGCCTTGCTAAAGAAACTGAGGGTAAAGGTGATGAACTGGCCAAGCATGTCTCCAGACCTAAACCCTATTGAGCATCTGTGAGGCATCCTCAAATGGAAGGTGGAGGAGCGCAAGGTCTCTAACATCCACCAGCTCCGTGATGTCGTCATGGAGGAGTGGACGAGGACTCCAGTGGCAACCTGTGAAGCTCTGGTGAACTCCATGCCCAAGAGGGTTAAGGCAGTGCTGGGAAATAATGTTGGCCACACAACATATTCACACTTTGGGCCCAATTTGGAGATTTTCACTTAGGGGTGTACTCACTTTTGTTGCCAGTGGTTTAGACATTATTGGCTGTGTGTTGAGTTATTTTGAGGGGACAGTAAATTTACACTGTTATACATGCTGTACACTCACTACTTTACATTGTAGCAAAGTCTCATTTCTTCAGTGTTGTCACATGAAAAGATAGAATAAAATATTTACAAAAATGTGAGGGGTGTACTCACTTTTGTGAGATACTGTATATTCCACTTTAGCAAATGCAGGTTTAGAGTGCTGAGAATAGAAGATTATGTTTTTTACTTGAACTAATGGTTGAATCTTATTTAACCTAAATATAAAACTTAAAAATAGGTTCTGAAATATTGGATTGCAAAGGTATTATATTGTAACATCCTTTTTTTACTCAAACATTTTCCTTGTACCTGCCATGGCTGCCAATGTTGGGTTCTAGTCCCAATGATCTTCTTGTGTATATATGTATCATGAAGGGCGTATGCCAACACATAAGCTGCAGAGTACAAACTGAAAGTGTAGTGAAAGTTCTCCACATCGTAATGTGAGGGATCCAGAGAACGGAAACTATAAGACTCTCTACATGCGATATAATCTGAGATATTCACTAGAGATTCAGGCACACAAGAGAATTGTTCATCCCATGCCTTGAGTAACATGGGGTTATCAGGATATTTCTCAGGGTTCATATCAAGCAGATAATCCTTTAGTCCTGGAATATTCCCTCTGTGCAAATTGACTAGAAGAGATCCATTAAGACCAATGTAAGGCAGGTAGTTGTTGTATATCTGAAATGATCCAAACAATACAAAGGTTCTCCTTAAAGATGAATACTTGGCTACCTGTGTGACTAAACGTTTAGTAACTGAATTACTATACAGTATTACAACGTTGCAGGTTGATCGTGAGAAACTTCCATATCCTTTTTCACTGTAAGTCACGCCAGACCTGTCATCTAGAGTGACAGCAAACTCAACACAAATCTGGTTCTGTATCAGAAGAGTTCTCAGTTCTGTATTGACTCTCTGACTGTCCTCATCATATGAAGACGCAATGCCAACCCAATTCCAGCCAAAATGCTTCAATAAGAGGATGACGGCTGTAAACTGATCCCTCTCATCAGGGACAGTGCGATAAAATGAGGGGAACTGGAACCTTTTATTGAAGACTGGATTTGATGCACCATAGCTGATCTGTAATAATAAATCAAAGAAAATTCAGATCCATCAAAGCACATCTCTGGAATCACCATTTATATATTTATCATATCCCCTCTTAAGTGTCTCCTTTCTAGAGAAAATAAGTGTAATGTTTGCAATCGTTCCTTTATAACTGAGGTCCTCCAGTCCTAGTAATGTTGCTCTTCTCTGGACTCTCTCCAGTTCCAGCACTTCCCTTCTGAGCGCTGGAGACCAGAACTGGACAGCATACTCCAGATGTTGCCAAACCAGGGTTTTGTAAAGTGGTAGAAATATAGTTCTAACTCTGGAGTAAATACACTTTTAATGCATGCTAATATTCTACTGGCATTGCTTGTTGCAGCTTGGCATTGCATGCTATTGCTGAGTCTATCATCAACCAGAACCCCCGGATCTTTTTCCATCCTAGATTCCCCCAGAGGTTCTTCCCCGAGCATTTAGCTTGCATTCATATTTTTAGCCCCCAAATGCATGACTTTACATGTTCCTACAATGAACCTCATTTGCTATGTGTTTGCCCACCCCTCTACTTTTATCCAGGTCCTCCTATAGACTTTCTATATTCTGCTGTGAAGTTATTAACATGCATTGTATCGTCTGCAAACACTGAGATTGAACTATTTATCCCAACTTCTACATCAGAGGCCTAACTAAAACCTTTAGAGCCCTATTTCAAGAAACCATTTCCATTTCCCCCCAACCCCCCCCCCCCCATCTGAGCCCAGGACCCTTTCCACTGATCCCAGGGTCCTTTACTCCCGTGACATGTTGCCAACACCGAATTACTTTTTTTTTTACTGACAAAGCATTAAAAATGCACTGATGGAGCACATTTTTTTTACTGCACTTCTAAATCAGTGCCCTCTCCCCACATCTCTGCCCCCCCCCAGAGTGCCCTCCCCTACATCTGTGCCCCCTTACACCAGTGTCTCAAAAGTGCTCCCTTACATCCTTCAGAGCGGCCTCTTACATCTGTGCCCCCAGAGTGCCCCCTTACATCCTCCAGAGTACCCCCTTACATCCTCCAGAGTGTGCCCTTAGTACTACTGTATTAAGGGGCACCCTGGTGGATGTAAAAGGGCACTCTGGAGTTGCTAAGACAGTATTTCCAGAGTGCCCCCTACAGAGAGCCTTGAGGAGTGAAGGCTGCCATTGATCCATGCTATGCGGACCAGCCTGTTCCTGTCATGTCAATGTTCGGAGGAGCGGAGCACACCACCTACTGCTGACCTCATGGTCGCCCTATTCCCATCCTGCTTGCTTTCTCCCTGCCACAGCCCCAGCATTCACCTGGTATGTTAATTTTACCTGTGGATTACTGGCTCCTTGTCTGTGTCACTTCTTTCAGCAGGTGCACATCTTTGCAGTGAAGGGAAGGGAGGAGGGGAGTCCAGTCTGCACACTAAACATCAGCCTGATCCCTGGGACCGGACACCACATCCTTCTCCACTCAGGTCAACCACTATTTTCCTAGCCAGGGATTGGGGCTTCCACACTGCCACTGCTGGACCCACCCCCTGTAGCTCGAGCAGTAGCAGCAGTCAGGCAGTTCCGAGCCTAGAGTACAGCCATAGCACTCTTCACCAGTCACGAACATATGGACAGGAAAAAGGTAGTTGGTTTTTACAACACAGATTGGCCCCTTTTTTGGCCTCCTAAGGCCCCCCACAGTGGCGGAACGCCAGGGCCGGTCGCAAGTGCAACCTTTGCAATCCTCGTAGTTCTGCCACTACTCATTTATGAACAAGTTAAACAGGATTGGTCCCAGGACAGAGCTCTCGTGTACCCCACTTATAACTGCAGACCATTCAGAAAATACGTTATTTATCACCACCCTCTGGACTCACCAGTAACCAGTTTTCTATCTAAGTACATACTGTATACTATCGTCAACGCCAATAGACCTCAATTTGTGAATAAGGCGTTTATGGGGTACTGCGTCAATTGCTTTGGTGAAGTCTAGGTACACCACCCCAACTGGCCCTCCTTTATCCAGATTACAGCTCACTTCCTCATAGAATGTTAATAGGTTGGTCTGGCAAGAACAATGCTTTATAAATTCATGCTGATTACTGCTAATAAAACTTTTCTTGCCTGGATATGGTCCATTATCATTCCCTTTAATTGTTTACAAACTCTTCATGTTAGGCTGACTGGCCTGTAGTTTTCAGGTATGTATCTCAGCCCATTCTTGAATATTGGTATCACAATAGCTTCACTCCAGTTTGCTTGTACTATTCCAATCAGCTTTGTTTGGGCATTAATGTCCTAAAGGACCTGGCCCTATCACATTTGCTGTCCAAGATTGAACAATTGGGTAGGCATGCATGGCACTGTGACCTGTGAGTTGTTTGGCTCAACATGACCCGGTCCTTCAAGGCCTACCAGCGAGCAGCAAGATGACAGACAGAGCAGATGGTAGTTGTCTGCACCCCCTTCAAGAGATTGTCTGGTTTCTGCCTTTTGGGGCCCACAAAAAGCTGCAAGGAGCCACGGTAACAGGGGACTCCGCAAGTACTTTGGGATCGCCAAGGGGAGGGGCCTACCCGCGGGGATAAACCTTTAATTTTAAGGTACACTAGGGAGTGGTCAGACCACGGTATGTCGCTGACACCACCCGGGATTACACCCACTATTCGGCACCCCACCACACCCTGGCTAGGATTGACCACATTTTTGTCCCCACCACGGATGTTCCGGCGGCTGTCAGGGCGGTGATCAGGGACATACCGTGGTCTGACCACTCCCTAGTGTACCTTAAAATTAAAGGTTTATCCCCGCGGGTAGGCCCCTCCCCTTGGCGATTGAACGAGTCTCTTCTGAAAGATCAGGCTCACAGGACCATGATTGACAAACTGATCCAGGAATACTTCATTACTAATGATTCGCAGGACATATCTCCCTCTTCCCTTTGGGGAGCCCATAAGGCAGTGCTCAGAGGTCATCTCATACAACTTGGGGCTAAGATCCAACGGGAACGCAAACTGGACATTGTCCGCCTAGAGCAAGAATACAAACGCTTAAGCAGGGAACACAAACACCGCCCAAATTCGGCCTCCCTGCAGAAACTTGATGAGATAAAGTTGTCCCTGAACTTAGCTCTGACGGCTAGAGCCGAAAAGAGTCTACGTTGGCAGATTGCCCGCCTACTTGCTTCGCAAGACAAATCTGGACCCAGACTCGCTTCCAAACTATCACCAAAATACAGAGTAGTATCTATGCCCAAAATCAAATCTTCTTCGGGCGAGCTCACTAGCAATCCTAACAAAATGATGGCCTCATTTCACTCCTTCTATTCGGCTCTTTACACGGACCCCAATCCCGTTAAGGGGGGTGTCATAGACTCTTTTATTGGATAGCGTACCCCTCCCGCAAATCAGCGGGGATCATCTATCGAAGAACCCTTTTCAGAGCAAGAGATTCTGTTGGTGATCAAGTCTCTACGCACTAATTCCACCCCAGGCCCCGATGGCTTCACTAATTTTTACTACAAGTCCTTTGCGGATACCCTCGCCCCCCATCTAGTCAGATTCTTCAACTCCCTTAAGGGGTCCGCTCCCCTTGGTCGGTCCATGAATCGGGCATTTATATCGGTCATCCCCAAACCAGGAAAGGATCACTCGGAAGTGGGTAACTATCGGCCAATATCCTTAATTAATAATGATCTCAAGATTTTAACAAAAATTTTGGCTAACCGTCTCTCCAAATTCATTCAATCCTATATTCACAAGGATCAAGTGGGATTCATCCCAGGCCGTCAGGGACCAGACCAGATTAGGAGGGTGATCGATGTGGCTACCCTCATGAGATCGGGATGGGATGGAGCTCCTCCTCGAGAGGGCTTTCTTCTTTCGCTAGACTTGCACAAAGCCTTTGATTCCCTCTCTTGGCCCTTTCTCTTCTCCACCCTTGCTAGATGGGGCTTTGGACCATCATTTCTAGCCGTACTGCGGGCGCTGTACTCCGAACCCTCTGCACAGATTAGGCTACAGGGTCTATACTCTGAACCGTTCACAATTCACAGAGGGACCAGGCAGGGATGTCCCCTGTCCCCCCTCAAATTTGCCATAGCTCTTGAATCACTTGCCGTGGCTATTCGCCTTCACCCTGACATTCACGGTATACAATGTGGCCATACCACTCACAAATGTGCACTATTCGCGGACGACATACTTTTGTTTGTCACTTCCCCACTTATTTCGCTTCCCAACATCTTGTCCCTCCTCAACAACTTCGGCTCTGTCTCTGGACTGAGAATCAACATGAACAAATCACTAGCTTTAAACATCAACCTCCCACCCCCTTTGGTTACCCGCCTCCGGGATCATTTCCCTTTCTCGTGGCATTCTGACTCGATCCCATATCTGGGAGTGCACATTGCAGCTTCCATTTCTGAGTTACGCGCGAACAATTACGCTCCATTGTATAGGAAACTCAAAGCAGATTTGACAGAATGGTCCAAATTCCGTTTGTCTTGGCTCGGCAGAATCAATGCGGTCAAAATTACCTTACTCCCAAGCTTACTGTATTACTTCCGAGCTCTCCCTATTCCAGTGGTAAAGTCCCAATTGGCTTCCCTCCAACAACACATCATAAGATTTATTTGGGGTAAGAAAGGTCATAGACTGAACAAAAGCACACTCCTCAGGTCTCATAGGCAAGGTGGACTCGGAGTCCCAGACATATGGAAATACTACCAAGCGGCCCAATTAGCTCAATTCTCTATCATTTATGCTAAGGGAGTCAAGCCGGATTGGGTTTATATGGAGAGACAGGCAGTCCCTCTCCATACTATTGATTTTCTGCTTTGGCAACCACCTTCCTCGCGGCCTCCGATACTGGCTCCTACTCTCTCGCATTCATTTACACTCTGTGACTCAGTACACAAAACAAATACAGTTACCTCACCCTGGGATCCCCTACAGCATATCTTCAATAATCCTGATTTCCCCCCGGGGAATGATATCAAAGCATTCAAATGGTGGACGGACAAGGGTCTCTATAGGATCGGACATTTCTTTGATGCAAAGGGCCCTTTTACATACTCACATCGCCGGAATACGCTGGGAATGCCACCTGCAGAGAGATTTCGATTTTCTCAGATCTCACATTTCCTTGCTAGGGTCAAATATAGGTCCAGGGATCCCCTATCGGTCTCTCCTTATGAACGGTGGTGCTCTAGAATACAGGGTGTCAAGGGGGAATTTCGCTTATATATGCATCCCTGATAGACACGGCTGTCAAGACTTCATATATGTTGAAATGGGAGCAGGAACTACATATAACCTGGGACCCAGCGGTATGGCACACTTGCATTGCGAGAGCCACTCGCGGACTCCACATTGTGAGTCTCATGGAAGCCAATTTAAAAGTCCTTATGCGATGGTATATGGTACCTGCTCGCTTGGCGGTGATCTTCGCCAACTCCCCCCCTGTATGTTTCGGGGGCTGCAGCCTTTTGGGCACTCAAGTTCATGTTTTCTGGGAGTCCCCAGACTCCGTAGCTTCTGGAATAAAATTTTTCGCACAGTGCAGCGAGTCACGGGGGTGCGGATAGCGCAATCTCCAACATACGCCCTCCTTTGCCATCACATTCCTCAAGTTCCTTAGAGCACTCAAGCCCTTATCTCATATATTTTTCTAGGGGCTAAACTTACCATTGCTAAACATTGGAAACAACCCACTGTTTCTTTCCTTTCCGCGAAACGCAAAATCTCCTGGATCATGACCCAGGAGAAGATGTTTAGCATTTTGGAAGACTCCACAGAAAAATTTGAATCTATATGGGAACCCTGGGCGGCATTCGTCCACATCGCGCTCTGATCTAGGTCTACAAGAACGGACTTGTTGGCGGCAGATGCTCTTTTCCTCGGTGGGTTCGGACCATTGGATCATCTTCTCTTTGGACCCCTCTCTTTCCTCCTCTGCTTTCTCACTTTTCCACCCTCTTCTCCTCCTTGCTCTTCTTTCTTTTCTTCCAGTTTACTTTTGTGTGATTTTTGCTTTCCTTCTGTTTGTTATCACAGTTTGTAAGGTCTGATTAGCGACTAATCAACTCTGTCTTTTTGGTAGTTTCGGTTCATGAATGTTTCTACTATGGATTGTACACGTTTTAGATATCTTCTACCTTACAGGAACTCTAGGGGGCTGATGTCCGTACTGGTATATCTCTGCCTCTCTCCTGCTACTTCTCCATGGGGCACAACATGTTCCCTTTTGGGGTGCCTCAGGTGAACTGGCCCATGCTCCTGTTTAGACATCACCCTGAATAACACTATTTGCCTCTATGTGTATTGTAGCGGATAACGCATTCCTCTGTTGAGCCTTTCCACAGCCTGGATTTGTCGTTGTTTGGGACTACCAAAACTGTGTTTCCTTAGCTATATTGAGAGTTGATTCATCTGTAACCTTACAGTTTGCTTATTATGTGTTTGAAAGTTGTTTTATGTTATCTTTCTTGCAAATTCAATAAAACTATTGAACTAAATCTTCATATTTCCCTGAGAGATATTTCTGACAAATATTACTGTCCCATTTGAAGTAATCCAAACCATTAAGTATCTGTCTTTCAATCTCAGTGATGGTGAGTACCGTCACATATCTTCCCCCCAAAGGTAGACTAACCAGGTACCAGATCTCCAATCGGTCTTTGCCTGAGTTAGTCGGTTAACAAGTCCCAAAGAGTCAATCCATTGTGGCAGCTTCGTTGACAAAGTTCCACATTGTTTGTAAGTTTGTCTCGGCAGGGCACATGAAGCTCTCATAGCCGATCAGTCTGTGGAAGTCTGGTTTGGGCAGGCCAGACTGGGCTTCTTGGTCACGGGTGACTTCGACATAAGAGGAGCCTAGTGGGCTGAGAGAGGGGTTTTCCAACCTCTCTAAGGTAGGCTGTGTTCCACTAACCCTGTCAATGTCTGCACCCACCCAGTACCCCAAACAAATTGTCTGTAAAACAGCGTTACTCCCCCAGCCAACCTCTGCCCCTCTCATAGAACATACCCTCCACTAAGGATAAGCGTGGACTGGCCCTTCTCCTGGGAGTCCTTTCAGCCACTGGAGAGAAGACAGGGTGGCGGGGCTCACCTTGTCAGGCTGTTGGGGATCTGGGCCGACTGTCCAGCATCTCTGGGTTATAGAGGTGAAGACTGCAGTCCCATTCACTTCCACAGGAACTCCATCTTTTGTTAGGTGAGGGCAGAGTGAACTCAAATAGGTAGCCAATCTGATTTCCATTCTCGGCCACAGGAAAGGGTTGTCTTCAGTACGTGTGGGGCAGAGGTCGTTGACTCTCTGTCCAGCTGCCAGCGCTTCAGCTGGGTGTAGAAGCTTCACTTCATCAGCTTGTCGCTGGGGGGGAGGGCCGATTGTCCCAGCTTTCTGGAACTCTGTAGCTGTTGCGGGTGCTGGGCAGAGGTTGTTAGCACCCTGCCCTGTTGCCAGCACTTCTGCTGGGGACTCTACATTATCCTCTCTGGCTAACTGTTGGGGAGGGAGACCGACTTCCCTCGCTCCCAGACTGTGGATCTTTCACTGGGGAGGAGGGATGACCACCTTCTTCTCCGAAATGTGTAGCTGTCATTGGGGAGTTGTCATGGTCTTACCTTCTTGCTGTTCTACTTCGTTTGACATGTGCTGGCGGCCATCTTGGTTTCTGGGTTTCTTGTAGCCTCCCACCCTGCGGCTCCTCCTTCCCACTGGGAGGAGCTGGATGCCTAGCTCATATATATAGGAGGTCTGTGGCTTCAGTTCCCTGCTTGGTCCTCCTGTGTTCACATGCTTCTAAGACTGCTGCTGCTTCTGGTTCCTGTTCCTGGCTTCGTCTGACTACCCTGCTGGTTTCTGATCCTGGCTTCATCTGACTACCCTGCTGGTTCCTGATCCTGGCTTCGTCTGACTACCCTACTGGTTCCTGATCCCGGCTTCGTCTGACTACCCTTCTGGTTCCTGATCCCTGGCTTTGCAAAGACTCTGCATCGGTTTCGCCATCCGTTTGGACTTTTGCTTTATAGCTTGTTTTTCAATAAAGCTTTCTTATTTTCACTTATCTGTTGTTGTATGTCTGGTTCATGGTTCCGTGACATTAGGACCAAGCCATGAATTCTGATGGTACAGGGCCATCCTCGCTACCCACGCTGGTTGCCAGACTTGATCAGCAGGATCACCTGTTGGGTCGGTTCGCCGTGGCGTTGCAAACCCTGCTTGAACGCACGGTACCACAGGTCATGAATTCTGACGGTACAGGGCCATCCTCACTACCCACGCTGGTTGCCAGACTTGATCAGCAGGATCACCTGTTGGGTCAGTTCGCCGTGGCGTTGCAAACCTTGCTTGAACGCACGGCTCATTTCGCTCCCGTTGCCGATGGGTCGGTTCTCGCTCCTG
This sequence comes from Pelophylax lessonae, assembly GCF_965119305.1. Taxonomy (NCBI): domain Eukaryota; kingdom Metazoa; phylum Chordata; class Amphibia; order Anura; family Ranidae; genus Pelophylax; species Pelophylax lessonae. The sequence continues at coordinate 15,628,325 of NC_138770.1, forward strand.
GGCCCGCTCCTACTGTCGCTCCGGTTGTTGCGCCAGAGTCTACCCCGACACCTGTTGTTGCGCCTGCGGTGTTTCGGGGTATGTCCGGTTCTGCCCTCCTTCCGCAGCGCTTTGGGGGAGAGCCAACTCAGTGCCGAGGTTTCCTTAACCAGGTGGGCATTTATTTCGAGTTGCTGCCATTGCCTTTCCTACTGAGAGATCAAAGGTGGGCTTCTTAATCTCTCTGCTCTCGGACAAGGCCTTGGCTTGGGCCAGCCCTTTATGGGAGAACAACAATCCGGTGGTTGCCGAGTTTTCCGGTTTTGTTGCTTCTCTTCGGAAGGTATTCGATGTGCCGGCTCGTGCTGCCTCTGCTGCGAAGCTCCTTATGTCCATCAGACAGGGTTCACGATCCGTAGCTGAATACGCCATTGAGTTTCGTACCCTGGCAGCAGAGGTGGGCTGGAATAATGAGGCTCTGGTCGCTGCTTTCTCTCATGGTCTCTCGGATGCCTTGAAGGATGAGGTTGCAGCTAAGGACCTACCAGTGGAGCTCGAGTCTCTTATTTCTTTCCTGATTTTGATTGACACCAGACTCAGGGAGAGACCTTCCTTTAAGGAGAGTCTGCTGAGGCCTCCTAACAGATTGGCGCCTGCTGTCCCACCCGTGCCTCCCTCTCCTCCCACGCCTCCTGGGGATGACTTGTCTGGGGGTGAACCCATGCAGCTGGGGTTTGCTCGCCTGTCCGAGGGGGAGAGGGTACTCCGGAGACGCGAGGGCCGATGCATGTACTGTGGTCTCGGTGGGCATTTTCGGTTGGCATGTCCGAACCGTCCGGGAAACGCTCGCACCTGAGATCCTGTCGGGGGCAGATCTTGGGTGGAGTCTCCTCGTCCCCGGTTTCCCGTGTTGACAAACCACTGATCACTGTTGTCCTCTCCTGGGTCGGGGGCTCGGTGACGACCCAGGCGTTGGTGGATTCTGGTGCTGGTGGTTTGTTCATTGATAGTGTGTTCGCTGCCGCCAATTCCATTCCTCTGCAGGCTCGAGGTTCTCCTCTGGCTCTTGAGGCGATAGACGGCAGACCCCTTCTGCCGCCACACGTGACTCATGAGACCCTTCCAGTGGGGTTAGCCATTGGTGCCGTCCACAGAGAGTCGGTCTGCTTCCAGGCTATTTAGTCTCCATACTACTCTGTGGTCTTGGGGTACCCCTGGCTCCAGAAGCATAATCCGATTTTCGATTGGAGATCGGCCGAGATCCTCTCGTGGTCACCGCAGTGTGGGGCTAGTTGCATCCATGGGCCTGTCAAGTTGCTGTGTACTTCCGCGGACTCTCTGTTGCCTCCTGAATACGAGGAGTACCGGGATGTATTCGATAAGGTGCGCGCGGTTGCCCTACCTCCGCACCGCCGAGAAGATTGTGCCGTCGAGTTACAATCTGGCGCCGTTCCTCCTCGTGGGAAAGTCTATCCACTGTCGGTAGCGGAGAATGAGGCCATGGAGGAGTACGTGAGGGAGGCGCTTTCACGCGGACACATTCGCAAATCCTCGTCCCCGGCAGGGGCTGGATTTTTCTTTGTGAAAAAGAAGGGCGGTGAGTTGAGGCCTTGCATCGATTACAGGGGTCTCAATCGCATCACGATCAAGAACGCTTACCCGATACCCTTGATTTCCGAGCTGTTCGATCGCCTTAAAGGGGCCACGGTCTTTACCAAACTCGACTTGAGGGCGGCATATAACCTCGTAAGGATCAAGGCGGGCGATGAGTGGAAGACCGCGTTTAACACCAGGACCGGTCATTATGAATCCTTGGTTATGCCCTTCGGGCTGTGCAATGCGCCCGCAGTCTTTCAGGAATTCATCAACGATGTTTTCCATGACCTGTTGCAGCAGTGTGTGGTGGTCTATTTGGATGACATCTTGGTATATTCTGAGTCCATGGAGACCCACATTCTGGATGTCAAACGAGTGTTGCAACGGTTACGAGAGAACAAGCTGTTCGGTAAGCTTGAGAAATGCGAATTTCACCGATCCCAGGTAACCTTCTTAGGTTACATCATTTCCGCTGAGGGGTTCTCCATGGATCCTGAGAAGGTTTCGGCTGTCTTACAGTGGCCCCAGCCCAGTGGTCTTCGCTCCCTGCAGCGCTTTTTGGGCTTCGCCAATTATTATCGGAAGTTCATCAGGGACTTTTCCATGCTAGCCAAGCCTCTCACGGATCTGACCAGGAAGGGCAGTAATTCCCAGGTCTGGCCGCCCGAGGCCATCCGAGCTTTTGAGGCTCTAAAGTCCGCCTTTGTGTCGGCTCCGATTCTGTCGCATCCCAACCCTGGGTTGCCCTTTGTCCTCGAGGTGGACGTGTCTGAGACGGGAGTAGGCGCCCTTCTGTCTCAGCGTAGAACACCAGAGGGTCCTCTGCTTCCTTGTGGGTTTTACTCCCGGAAACTGTCTTCCGCGGAATGCAACTACCAGATTGGTGACAGGGAGTTATTGGCCATCGTGCAGGCTCTTAAAGAATGGAGGCACTTGCTCGAGGGTTCGGTGGTTCCGGTCCTCATCCTGACGGACCACAAGAATCTGACCTACCTCTCTGAGGCCAAGAGATTGACGCCACGTCAGGCCAGATGGGCTCTGTTCTTGTCACGTTTTAATTACGTGGTCTCCTACCTACCCGGTTCCAAGAACATCAGGGCGGATGCCTTATCACGGCAGTACTCCGACCTGTCCAGGGAGGAGTCGATTCCGACTTCGGTCATACCTCCGAATCAGATCCTGGCCGCCATTCGCACCAGCCTGACTTCTCCTCTGGGTGAGCAGATTTTGGCGGCTCAATCTGGTGCTCCCTCTGGGAGACCCAACGGCAGATGTTATGTGCCTGAGGAGTTGCGCACTCGGTTGTTGCGAACCTACCATAACTCCAAGACCGCGGGGCATCCTGGAAAGAATCAGCTGTCCTGGGCTGTTTCACGTCTGTTCTGGTGGCCTTCCCTACGTTCCGACATCGCCGCATATGTAGCGGCATGCTCCGTTTGTGCCCAGAGTAAGTCCCCTCGGCACCTTCCGTTGGGCCTTCTGCAACCCTTAGCCACCGGGGAGCGCCCATGGTCACACCTGGGGATGGATTTCATTGTGGACCTCCCTGCATCCCGAGGCCATACGGTCATTCTCATGATTGTGGATCGGTTTTCCAAAATGTGCCACTGTGTTCCTCTCAAGAAGTTACCCTCTGCACAGGAGTTGGCCACGATTTTTGCCAGGGAGGTCTTCCGGTTGCACGGTTTGCCCAAGGAGATTGTGTCGGATCGGGGGAGTCAGTTTGTGTCCAGGTTCTGGCGCGCCTTTTGCTCCCAGTTGGGGATTCATCTCTCCTTCTCCTCGGCCTACCACCCTCAGTCCAATGGGGCCGCAGAACGATCCAATCAGGCCTTGGAGCAATTCCTTCGTTGCTATGTCTCCGATCACCAAGACAATTGGGTTGACCTCCTGCCTTGGGCTGAGTTTGCCAGGAACACGGCGGTGAACTCTTCCTCTGGGACGTCTCCCTTCATGGCCAACTATGGGTTCCAACCTGCCGTGTTACCGGAGGTATTTTCTCCCCAGGATATTCCGGCTGTGGAGGATCACCTTTCCGTCCTACGTGCTTCTTGGGTACAGATCCAGAAGTCCCTTGAGGTCTCTGCGCAGCGCCAGAGACTCCAGGCTGATCGCAGACGAGCGCCTGCTCCTTCCTACCAGGCCGGAGACCGTGTATGGTTGTCCACCCGCAACCTCAACCTTCGAGTGCCCACTCCCAAGCTGGCGCCTCGCTTTGTTGGTCCCTTCCGAGTGCTTCGCAGGGTAAACCCGGTAGCCTATGCCCTTGCGCTTCCTCCTGGCATGCGGATCTCCAACGTGTTTCATGTCTCCCTGTTGAAGCCACTGGTGTGTAATCGTTTCACTTCCTCGGTTCCCCGGCCTCGTCCGGTCCAAGTGGGCAATCGTGAGGAGTATGAGGTGAGCAATATCCTGGACTCACGCCTGGTCCGCGGTCGGGTGCAGTTTTTGGTTCATTGGCGTGGTTATGGTCCAGAGGAGCGTTCCTGGGTTCCCTCCGCAGATGTCCATGCTCCTGCCTTGCTCCGAGCCTTCCACGCACGCTTCCCTCAGAAACCGTTCTTTACTCCGCGGAGGAGGGGCCCTTGAGGGGGAGGTACTGTCATGGTCTTACCTTCTTGCTGTTCTCCTTCGTTTGACATGTGCTGGCGGCCATCTTGGTTTCTGGGTTTCTTGTAGCCTCCCACCCTGCGGCTCCTCCTTCCCACTGGGAGGAGCTGGATGCCTAGCTCATATATATAGGAGGTCTGTGGCTTCAGTTCCCTGCTTGGTCCTCCTGTGTTCACATGCTTCTAAGACTGCTGCTGCTTCTGGTTCCTGTTCCTGGCTTCGTCTGACTACCCTGCTGGTTCCTGATCCTGGCTTCGTCTGACTACCCTGCTGGTTCCTGATCCTGGCTTCGTCTGACTACCCTGCTGGTTCCTGATCCCGGCTTCGTCTGACTATCCTTCTGGTTCCTGATCCCTGGCTTTGCAAAGACTCTGCATCGGTTTCGCCATCCGTTTGGACTTTTGCTTTATAGCTTGTTTTTCAATAAAGCTTTCTTATTTTCACTTATCTGTTGTTGTACGTCTGGTTCATGGTTCCGTGACAGGAGTGACCGTTTCCTCTGCTCTGACTGACTGTTTGGAAGGGAGGACGACAATCTCCTCTCTCTTCTCCCCCTGGATCCTGACCTGCAGCTGGGGAGTGATCACCACCTTCTCGCCCTGGGCCTCTGGAACTGCCACAGGTGTGGGGCAGAGGTCTTGGACCCTCTGTCTAGTTGTCAGCACTTCTGCTTGGGACGTTTCTTGTAACTCCACAGATGCTGCTGGCAGGAAATCCCATGTCCCTGTCAGTGGTGTAGCAGAAAGGGTCAGCTGCCTCTTCTCTCAGGGAGGCTGAAGCTGTGGTTGCTGTTAGGCTGCGCTCAGGGATGTTAGTCCCTAATGCCCGTTGTTCCGCAGGGAAGTAAACTGAAAAGTCAATGGCCTTGCACACATCTTCTTGGGTCACCAATTGTTGCAGGCAGAGGTCAGCAGTGCTATTCCTGGATGCCCGCTCTTCTGCTGTAGGCTCACTGGGATGTTCCTCCTCAGCAGAAAAAATCTATTAAATTCACAGCCTCTGGGATTGCTGAAAGTCCAGGGCATAGGCTGGTGGCTCTCAGGCACAGTGCCAACACTTTGGCAATTGGCAGGTGACTTATCATGCATATCATCTTCCGATGGAAAGTCCACTAAATCTGTGATTCGTGGTTGGAGAATGAAGATGGCTTCCTCTTCTCCCATAACTTTATCCAGTGGCTAGACAGATGCATTCCTCCATCCAAGTGCAGAAACAGGGTTGTCAAGGTGAGTCAGAACTTGCTGCATCTGCCATAAGACTTCCGCATCCAAACCGTGGGTGTAGGTGAGCAAAGCACACTATTACTGTGCCACATTGTCAATTCTTCAGTTAGGATTTCTGCACAGTCAGCTGGTACTTCTGGATATTCCCAGGAAAGGGGAGCCCAGGCCCGGTGCTGAGCAGAGTCTAGCAGCCATCTGCAGGCGATCTCCAGCTCCCATTTCTGATTGGCTAAAAATTCCAAATCTTCTAGTGCACTTCCAAGACATTCAGCATCTGTTCTCTGTATTACAAGAATTTCTCCAAACACCACGCCAAATTGCTCCTAAAGTCGGGGTCCTCAGACAGCGTCTCTAATAACAGCCCCAGGCCACCGTAGAAAAAACCTTCCGTTGGGCTGTCGTCTGCTGTCCATGGGCACACTTGGGTTACATACCAGCGGAGGGCTCTATAGCTCTTGTTCAACCGCATCTCTGCCTGCTTAGCTCAGCTTTCCATTCCTTGTGTGGTTGTCTCCCCAAAAACACCCTTCGAACTTCGTATAGCGACCAGTACCTTTCTTGGAAGGAGGGGAGGATTTTTCCCTGATGTCGCTGCTCACGGGCTAGCGCTTCTTCCGAGAGTTCCAAGCAGATTGAATCATGCCATCCTAGCAGGACCTTCTCTGACACTGGTCCCCTGTGTTGTATCTGCATATCTCGCAACCTCCTTCCGAATTCCTCTTCCATGGTGGCTGATATCTGTACCTCTCCTCTTCTGCTCCCCGGACCTTGGATCCCGATGGAGGTTTGGATGTCTCAGACTGCAGGAAACATCATCCCACTGCTTGCCCCCAATGTAACGGAACCACTGACCCACACTGTGTTTGTGGTCTTCCATCAGTATACGGCTTCCTTGCAGTCATGAACATACAGTATATACCAGATTTTCCCAGCCGCCCTCATACAAAGCTAGCCAACAACTTAGCTTGTACTGGAATCACTCTTTATTGAACAGTCACACAGAATTTAGATACAGCATGGACCTCCCCCTCATGATAAAATTACCACACACAGGTCAGGGGTTGCCTGATTACATTATCATATGCAGATGAAATTGTATACAGAAACAGAATTAACCCGAACAAATTATCCAGCCATGTGGACAGAACAATATGGACTTATTAACATTTAACAATAGGGCAGGCAGACTTAACACAATCCACATCCCACCTCAATAGATAGACGATAGGACAAGACTGCAAAGGACAGTCTGTCCATCTCCTACATTGAAGGACATGGAATGCACATCTAAGTATTGCTATGATTATTTAGGAGTCAGACTTCATGGCAACAGGCTATAGGTCCCACTGTGTAAAGTGAGATTAAATCTTCATATTTCCCTGAGAGATATTGCTGACAGATATTACTGTCCCACTTGAAGCAATCCAAACCATTAAGTATCTGTCTTTCCCTCCCAGTGACGGTGAGTACTGTCACAATACCCATATATATACCCTAAAAACTGCCATACCAGTACCCTGATCACTGCCATATCCCATACCAGCATCCTAATCACCACGATATCCCATACCAGCACCCTGATTATTGCTATACCCCATACCAGCATCCTGATTACCGCCATACATCATACCAGCATCCTAATTATCCTAATACTCCATAACATTGTCATGATCACCACCATACACTATACCAGCATCCTGATTACCGCCATACCCCATACCAGCAGCGTGATCACTGCCATACCCCATACCAGCATCCTGATCACCGTCATGTGCCATAGCAGTGTACTGATTACCACCGTATACCATGCCAGCCTTCTGATCACCGCCACACTTCATACCGACATCCTTATCACTGCCATACCTCATAAAAACATCCTGATCACCTCCGTACCTCATACCAGCATCTCAATCACTGCCATACTCAATACCAGCACCCTGATTACCACCACACAGCATACCAGCATCCTGATAACTGCCATACTCCATGCCAGCATCCTGATTACTGCCATACCCAATACCAGTACCATGATTACCGCCATACACCATACCAGCATCCTGATCGCCGTCATATGCCATACCAGCATCCTGATCACTTTCATACACCATACCAGCATCCTGTTTACTGCCATTCCATCATCCTGATCACTGTTATATGCCATACCAGCATCCTGATCACTGTTATATGCCATACCAGCATCCTGATCACCACTATACCCCATGCCAGCGTCCTGATCACAACCATACTTCACACCAGCATCCTTATCACCGCCATACCTCATACCAGCATCCTGATTACTGCAATACCCCATACCAGCATCTTGATCACCCCCATACCCCATATTGGCATTCTGATTTCTATGCCCTTTGTTTGACCATCCTTTGCCTAACAGCCTTAATAATTGAGAGATTGGATTTTCAAGATTCACCCTTTATTAACCTCATTGGGGATACAAATAAAGTTTGTAGTTTGTAAAAGAATGGTCTTTAAAAAAAGGCCAAATACAGCGCTTGCTCGCTGGATAACTAGTTTTATGGCATCATCAAATGCCAATCTTTAAAATAAATTTAAATATATTATATGAATGGAGATTCCCAATATTAGTTAGATCTATATTAAAAAATGCATAAATTACTTGATATATGACATATAAATATAAGATCCACAATAAAAGAACAATAAAAAGTGAAGAGTGATTTTGTGCTCACATTATAGTCCTTTGTGCATGAGTGAATGTGACATAAAATTCAGGTAGAAATATCAAACAATAAATAATTTTGCAAATTCAATAATAAAAAACAGTCCAGTATTAAGCGGTGACTTTGTGCTCAAGATAATGTCCTTAGTGAGAGTGATTCTTCACAATTGGAAGGTGCAAGTGCTGTGACTTGATTGGCTATAGTGTTGATTCCTTGTCCAGAGTGAATGAATGAATTGGGTCACTTACCAGATGTAGTGGGTCTTATATGTCGTATGACATTAAGACCATTCGAGCTTTAGTGGCCTCCTGGGCCAAAAGGTTCCCCTTTAAGCGGTCCTGTGGACTGGTAAAGGCTCCTCCGGACTCCGGGGTGTAACAACCCAGTATGATAGGGAAGGAGAGAAAAGAAAGATCCAAATAGCACAATAAAGTCAAATATAGAGTTTATTGCCCATACATGGGGTTCCGAACAATGAAAGTAAAGTAAAACACTTTCCCTGGTGGTCAGCGGTGCGGACTGCACGTCCCCCTCGCGGAATCAACGGGCTTATTTACAGCTTGCGTTCCACCAAGGGTAGCGTAATGACGATATGCGGTCCAAACTGACGCGTTTCATCACATCCGGTGACGTCTTCAGAGTTTGGACTGCATAGCATAGTGCGCCTTAATATAGTGGGAGCTCCGCCCCTATCTCCGCCCGTAATACTACGCAGCCAGAAGGAAGAGGGGAACGAAGGTGTCCCCATGCTACAGAATGAATAATAAATGGCCGGTCCGCCCTCTCTTTTCCCATTTAAGCTCTAGGTTATTCTCGGGTGGATTTGCAGCCGCACTTCATAACTTAAAACTTATATGCAAAACTCTGTCGTATATTAAAAAATCACAGGATTTCACAATTACATTGCCATACATAAAAAATCAAAGTTAAAAATATATGTGATATCATTCAAACAATAAATGTGACATAGTGCATATATAATTATTGGTTTAAAATACATGGAATAATTATAAGTAGCAGATGTGCCAACATGAGTGGCAATAAAGCCTGCATGTATATATAATTATTTTATATGATAGTGCATTAAATTAAATTATTTATATAACATGAATAATAAATTGTGGATAACCAAAATTAATTTATTATATAACGTGCATAAATTTATATTTATAATAAATATATAAATTCTTAAAATTAGTGAATTATTTGGGTTATGATTTGAGGTGCCATAAGGTGAAAACATTTAAATAATAAAAAATATAACTATATATATATATAAATATACGGCAATTAAAATTAACTGTGTTTTATAAAAATGTATTAAATATTTAGACGGAGAGTTCTAATAACAGTATAAAAATATGATATATATGATTTTATGTATATGAGACCATCAATGTTTTATATAAAATCATGACATTTATAAAAAAAAATTTTTTTTAATATATCTGTAATAGTAAAAATTATAGAATTTATAAAAAGATTTTGCAGGAAGTGGATATTACATTTTGATTATATTTATGGGTTTGATATGAAACAGTTAATGTCCATATCAATATTCATTCCTTTTCGGATACAAAGTGGACAATTGGTAAATCCATTTTGTTTCGTTTTGTGAGACCGCAATCCTCATGTTTTTCCCCCTCCAGTGGGGTTCAATCCTATCTATTCCACAAAATGTGAGTAATGTGGGGTCTCTGTTATGTTTTAGCCGAAAGTGGTTGGAAACATTATGATATCTGAAACCTTTTTTGATGTTGTCTATATACTCCCCAATACGAGTTTTCAAATGCCTCGTGGTACGTCCCACATATTGTAATTTGCAAGGGCAACTCAGCAGATAGGTGACATGTGTGCTCTGACAGGTTATTAGATTCTTAACTTTGTAAGTTTTGTTGGTAACATTAGATTTGAATTCAAGTGTTCTTTTTTTCCGTTTTTTTACCGTTTTACAGGCTTTACACCTCCCACAAGTGTAAAAACCTTTAATGTCAAGAAAAGTAAAGAGTTTTTTTAGGGGTTTTGGTACATTTTTAGCTAGTCTATCCCTCAGGTTTGGACCTCTCCTATATATAAACTTAGGTCGTTCCGGTAGAATATCCTTTAATTGTTCATCTCTTTGGAGTAGATGCCAGTGTTTCTGTATTATCTGTTCAATTTCCCGATGTCGTATGTTGTAATTTGTGATGAAGGACAATACATAATCTTTGTTCTGTTTTGCTTTATCTTCTAGTAGTTTTCCTCTATCCATCTGGTCAACCTCTTTTTTCACTTTTTCCAGTTCATGTTGTTTGTATCCCTTTTCTTTGAATTTTGGCATCATAGGCCGCTCCAGCAGACGTCCTCTGACGAAACGCGTAGGGCGGGTGCATTGCCTCATAGCGTCACTTCCAGTTTCGGACCTTGCAGCCGTGGAACGCGGAAGCTTCCCGGCTTGGCTCAACACTGATCCGGGGCAGCTTCACCGTGAGTTTATACTATCTTTGTACTGGCATTTCTACTATATGTTACTTCATGGGGCTCCCCTCTCTCTGTCTTATGTGAGATCGCCAGCATGTGCCTTGCTGGATTGTGGAGAGGAACCCTGGGATTTACTTCAGCTGGACCATTCCATTCAACAGGTTGTATACGCTACACCTAGTGGTCTCTTAGGTGATTGCAGCACCTAACCTTTGTGGGATATATCACTCTTGGAATTATTTCCCCACTTTTACCACTTCACCACCAGGAATTTCTTTCATAACCATCAATACATTTGTACCATTTATTATTAATTTGACCAATTAATTTGCACTGTATTATTTTAATATTGGAATAAATTCACTATTGCATAGAATTTGTTTATTTGTTGCACTTTTTGGATAAATTTCATCACACACTAACAGATCAAATCGGTTGCTTTGGATTGACACAACAGTGTCTTATTTTGTCTTTTGGTATTTATAATTTATAATTTGTGGGTGTCACCCCCCCCTCAATATATGAGGTTTTTGCACATGACTGCACTCTAATTAGCACTCGATCACCTTTAGGTAGCGCCGTCTCAACCCCCTTGCACATTCACCCTATTCTTAACCCTTCGGGGTTTGGTTGTTGGCTGCTCACACCTACTATTCTATTCACTGTTCACTTCATACTCCATAGCGCTGGTCACCTTTGTCTTTTACTTATTAACTGTTTCATATCAAACCCATAAATATAATTAAAATTTAATATCCACTTCCTGCAAAATCTTTTTATAAATTTTATAATTTTTACTATTACAGATATATTAAAAACATTTTTTTTTATAAATGTCATGATTTTATATAAAACATTGATGGTCTCATATACATAAAATCATATATATCATATTTTTATACTGTTATTAGAACTCTCCATCTAAATATTTAATACATTTTTATAAAACACAATTAATTTTAATTGCCATATATTTATATACATATATAGTTATATTTTTTATTATTTTTTCACCTTATGACACCACAAATCATAACCCAAATAATTCACTAATTTTAAGAATTTATATATTTATTATAAATATAAATTCATGCACGTTATATAATAAATTAATTTTGGTTATCCACAATTTATGATTCACGTTATATAAATAATTTAATTTAATGCACTATCATATAAAATAATTATATATACATGCAGGCTTTATTGCCACTCATGTTGGCACATCTGCTACTTATAATTATTCCATGTATTTTAAACCAATAATTATATATGCATTATGTCACATTTATTGTTTGAATGATATCACATATATTTTTAACTTTGATTCTTTATGTATGGCAATGTAATTGTGAAATCCCGTGATTTTTTAATATACGACGGAGTTTTGCATATAAGTTTTAAGTTATGAAGTGCGGCTGCAAATCCACCCGAGAATAACCTAGAGCTTAAATGGGAAAAGAGAGGGCGGACCGGCCATTTATTATTCATTCTGTAGCATGGGGACACCTTCGTTCCCCTCTTCCTTCCGGCTGCGTAGTATTACGGGCAGAGTTAGGGGCGGAGCTCCCACTATATTAAGGCGCACTATGCTATGCAGTCCAAACTCTGAAGACGTCACCAAATGTGACGAAACGCATCAGTTTGGACCCCATAGCGTCATTACGCTATCCTCGGTGGAACGCAAGCCGGAAATAAGCCCGTTGATTCCGCAAGGAGGACGCGCAGCCCGCACCGCTGACCACCAGGGAAAGTGTTTTACTTTACTTTCATTGTTCGGAACCCCATGTATGGGCAATAAACTCTATATTTGACTTTATTACGCTATTTGGAGCTTTCTTTGCTCTCCTTCCCCATCATACTGGGTTGTTACACCCCGGAGTCCAGAGGAGCCTTTACCAGTCCACAGGACCGCTTAAAGGGGAACCTTTTGGCCCAGGAGGCCACTAAAGCTCGAATGGTCTTAATGTCATACGACATATAAGACCCACTACATCTGGTAAGTGACCCAATTCATTCATTCACTCGGGACAAGGAATCAACACTATAGCCAATCAAGTCACAGCACTTGCACCTTCCAATTGTGAAGAATCACTCTCACTAAGGACATTATCTTGAGCACAAAGTCACCACTTAATACTGGACTGTTTTTTATTATTGAATTTTTAATACAATAACGTATACTGCTGATTGCAAAATTATTTATTGTTTGATATTTCTACCTGAATTTTATGTCACATTCACTCATGCACAAAGGACTATAATGTGAGCACAAAATCACTCTTCACTTTTTATTGTTCTTTTATTGTGGATCTTATATTTATATGTCATATATCAAGTAATTTATGCATTTTTTAATATAGATCTAACTAATATTGGGAATCTCTATACATATAATATATTTAAATTTATTTTAAAGATCGGCATTTGATGATGCCATCAAACTAGTTATCCAGCGAGCAAGCGCTGTATTTGGCCTTTTTTTAAAGACCATTCTTTTACACTACATCTTTTATTGTACAGCAGGTGCTTTACCTCCATTTGTATCTCTAATTTATCAGATTCCTTTATTTATTTATATATCCACCTTAAACCCTATCTTTGGCGCGTGGTATATACTTTGTATATTCTTTTCACAAAGTTCGTAGTTTGTGGATTTTGGCCATGTACACCCAACAATCTCATGAATACAAGCAGATTGGCTCATCACTAGTAAAAATAGTTCTCAACCCTGTGTAAGCTCCAACTAGAGTGGCTTAGAACTTACACAGGATTTCCTCTTTTCATTCCTGAAGGTTGAATGGTGTGACAGGAGAGGTAAATTAGTATGTAAAGCTAGGGTTGGGGCAATGTACAGGTTTTCTTAAATGTCTAGCTAATATACTGTAAATTAGAAAAGTACAGTGCAAACTTTTAGATAATTTGATCCACATAATAAAATGGGCATTATTCACATTACCTGAGGGTAATGATAGACCCCAGTCACTGCTGATGATGCCATAGATGAGGAAGTGGTCCTTGGACCTATGAAACCGATCACATTGCTATTCTTATTACAATTATAGTTTGGAATCGGATTCCCAGATCCGGATAATACATCAATAACACATCGTACAGCTTCATATTCCAAAGTACATGTATCATAAACCTGGAATCCCAACGTGGTGTTCGGCAACAGGTCTGTTCTGTTGTTAACTTCTTCTATGAAAAACATAAAAACCAGAAGATGTCTCAGATACCTGTGAGGATATCTGAAGAGAGACATATCATGTTGATTTGTATGTACCAAAATGTCTTCAATATTCTGTACTGGAAGGATTGTGGAAACAAAGTTAACCTCCCTAGCGGTATTCCCGAGTGTGGCTTGGGGTTAATTTTCAGTACCAAAAGTGGTAACCCCGAGCCACACTCAGGATTACCTCAGAATGATACTCACCTTCCCCTGTGATCCCCCGCCATCCTCCCCGTTGTCCTCCCCTTGGCCCTCACACTCTCTCCCGCTCTGTGCTCGGCAGATGCCGGCACTTGTCTTCCGGTTCCCTTCCCTGCGACCGTTGCGACGCAGGGGGGTGGAACTGGGAGCAAATTCAAAAATGTAAATACACCAAATGAGATGATAGAAAGCTGTGATCCTAATGGATTACACTGGATCATCCCATTTCACCACAGGATTTCACCTGGTGACTTTTCCAGTGCCCTGCCTGTGCTTTTCCAGTTCTTTGTGCCTGGAAAATAGAGAACGACCATGGCATCCAAAAAGCGTTCTTTTTGCGCAAATGCGCTTTTATACGAACTGGAAAACAGCGACAGTGAAACGCAGTTACTTGAAGAACTGAGCGATAGCGATTTGTGGGAATTTTTGTTATCAGGTACGGAAAGTGAGGACAGCGATGATTCTGATGTCTCTTTCTGGCACATAGGTGTGGAATTTAGGAAGTATATCAAATGATTCTTCAGAATTTCCAATGGAGCGATGTGCCAGAAAGAGACATCAGAATCATCGCTGTCCTCACTTTCCGTACCTGATGACGAATTTTCCCACGAATCACTATCGCTCAGTTCTTCAAGTAGCTCTGTTTCGCTGTCGCTGTTTTCCAGTTCGTCTAAAAGCACTTTTGCGCAAAAATAACGCTTTTTAGATGCCATGGTCGTTCTCTATTTTCCAGGCACAAAGAACTGGAAAAGCACAGGCAGGACACTGGAAAAGTCACCAGGTGAAATCCTGTGGTGAAATGGCATGATACAGTGTAATCTGTTAGGATCACAGCTTTGTATCATCTCATTTGGAGTATTTATGTTTTTGAAACTGCTGCCGGTTCCACCCCCCCTGTGGACGTCCAACGTTCGCAGGGAAGGGAACCGAAAGACAGGTGGCAGCTTCGGCCGAGCAAACAGCGGGAGGACAGAGGGGAAGGACGGCGGGGGAGGACGCGGTGGATCGCAGGGGAAGGTGAGTTTTAAAATGTAAAACAACAGATTTCCATGCAAAACAATGTAACGATTTTAGCACAGAAATCCGGACATAATCAGACCGCCAGGGAGGTTAACAGAGTACAAGTAGCTGATGATTCCTAACTAGGGTTGAGTGAACACGGACTGTATTATTTGTGTTCGTACCGAATAATTGGATTTTTGTTACCTGAACACGGACCCGAAAACTTTACTGTATGTTCGGGTAAAAATCCGTGTTCGGTCATTTTATTTCCGGGTTTTGTATGTATTGGCGCGCTTTTCATGGCGGGCTTTCAACAGCCAATCAACAAGCATTTAACTGGTGTGCCTTAAGCCATCCCAGCCATGCCTACAAATGTATTAGTAGCTGTGATTGGCCATCTGAAGCATGTGACCAAGTCTTTATAAGTTCGAGATGGAGCGCTGCTGCGTCATTATGCTGTAGTTCAGGGACAGAGCACACATCATACGTGCTGGCTGCTGATTAGGGACAGACAGGCAAAAATTATTTGTGTCCGAATAGAATTGAGGGACAGGTCGGAGTGTTTTAGGCAGGGCGAGATATAGGCCTTTTAGGGCGAGGCTGCTGATTTTTAGGGTCAGTGTTCTACAATCGATTTTGCTGTGTGGGGGGGGGGGGGGTTTGCAGTGACCGATCTTATCAATCCTTTTAGGGAGAGGCTGGAGATAGGCAGGTGTCAGTGGTCCACATCGATTTTGCTGTGTGTGGGGTGCAGTGAACACAATCTTTTTTGCCCACTGAGGAGAAGGGAGAAAAGTCTTTTTCTATCAGTCACTGTGTGCATTGTTTTTCCTTCAGTGCTGCTGTGCTGACTGTGATAATACACTGCTGTGTTCACACATGTGCTATTATTGAGTGATTTCAAAAGTTATACACTTTTTTCTATTCCACTATTCAATATACACCCTTGGGTTAAAAAAATTAAATTGTGGCATAGTCTGTACTAATCTAGTTAAAAATTACAAACTTAAAAGGGGAATTTTTTTTTCCCTCCATAGCCTGCAGCAGAACTGACTGATATAAGACACTGCTGTTCACATGTGCTATTGATAAATCACCAATTTTATATCATATTTTCTATTCCGCTATTCAATCAAAACCTTTGGGTATAAACAATTAAATTGCGGGATAGTCTGTGTCGGTACGTGTGAGATACACCTTTCCAATTTTTGGGGTGCATCTCATACTGCCGAGGATTTGAGGGTGCTGCCTGTTCCAAACTCCTCCTACTCCTCATCCTGCCTTTGGGGGTACAAAAAATAGTAATTTGGGCCTAGTCTGGGTCTCTACGTGTGAGATACATACACCTTTTGATATCATATTTTCTATTCCGCTATTCAATCAAAACCTTTGGGTATAAACAATTAAATTGCGGGATAGTCTGTGTCGGTACGTGTGAGATACACCTTTCCAATTTTTGGGGTGCATCTCATACTGCCGAGGATTTGAGGGTGCTGCCTGTTCCGAACTCCTCCTACTCCTCATCCTGCCTTTGGGGGTACAAAAAATAGTAATTTGGGCCTAGTCTGGGTCTCTACGTGTGAGATACATACACCTTTTGGTATCATATTTTCTATTCCGCTATTCAATCAAAACCTTTGGGTATAAACAATTAAATTGTGGGATAGTCTGTGTCGGTACGTGTGAGATACACCTTTCCAATTTTTGGGGCGCATCTCATACTGCTGAGGATTTGAGGGTGCTGCCTGTTCCGAACTCCTCCTACTCCTCATCCTGCCTTTGGGGGTACAAAAAAATAGTAATTTGGGCCTAGTCTGGGTCTGTACGTGTGAGATACATACACCTTTTGATATCATATTTTCTATTCCGCTATTCAATCAAAACCTTTGGGTATAAACAATTAAATTGCGGGATAGTCTGTGTCGGTACGTGTGAGATACACCTTTCCAATTTTTGGGGCGCATCTCATACTGCCGAGGATTTGAGGGTGCTGCCTGTTCCGAACTCCTCCTACTCCTCATCCTGCCTTTGGGGGTAGGTACAAAAAAATAGTAATTTGGGCCTAGTCTGGGTCTCTACGTGTGAGATACATACACCTTTTGATATCATATTTTCTATTCCGCTATTCAATCAAAACCTTTGGGTATAAACAATTAAATTGCGGGATAGTCTGTGTCGGTACGTGTGAGATACACCTTTCCAATTTTTGGGGCGCATCTCATACTGCCGAGGATTTGAGGGTGCTGCCTGTTCCGAACTCCTGCTACTCCTCATCCTGCCTTTGGGGGTAGGTACAAAAAAATAGTAATTTGGGCCTAGTCTGGGTCTCTACGTGTGAGATACATACACCTTTTGATATCATATTTTCTATTCCGCTATTCAATCAAAACCTTTGGGTATAAACAATTAAATTGCGGGATAGTCTGTGTCGGTACGTGTGAGATACACCTTTCCAATTTTTGGGGCGCATCTCATACTGCCGAGGATTTGAGGGTGCTGCCTGTTCCGAACTCCTCCTACTCCTCATCCTGCCTTTGGGGGTACAAAAAATAGTAATCGGGGCCTAGTCTGGTTCTGTACGTGTGAGATACATACACCTTTTTTTTGATAATATTTTCTATTCCGCTATTTAATCTACACCTTTGGGTAAAAACAATTAAATTGCGGGATAGTCTGTGTTGGTACGTGTGAGATACACCTTTCCAATTTTTGGGGCGAATCTCATACTGCCGAGGATTTGAGGGTGCTTCAGTCTGCCTCCTGCCTGTTCCGAACTCCTCCTACTCCTCATCCTGCCTTTAGGGTACAAAAAATAGTAATCGGGGCCTAGTTTGTGTTTGTATGTGTGAGATACACCGTTTTGTAAAATTTGTCCTATTCCGCTATTCAATATACACCCTGTTTGAGTGTAAAAAATTAAATTGCGGGATAGTCTGTATCGGTACATGTGAGATACACCTTTTTAAATTTGTTTGGCGCATCTCCTTCTACCGCCGAGGATTGCAGGGCGCTTCAGTTTGCCTCCTGTTCCCAACTCCTCCTACTCCTCTTCCTCATCCTGCCTTTAGGGTACAAAAAGTTGTAATCGGGGCCTAGTCTGTGTTTGTACGTGTGAGATACACCGTATTATAAAATTTTTCCTATTCCGTTATTCAATATACACCCTTTTGGAGTGTAAAAAATTAAATTACGGCATAGTCTGTATCGGTACGTGTGAGATACACCTTTTAAATTTGTTTGGGGCATCTCCTTCCACCGCCAAGGATTGCAGGGCACTTCAGTTTGCCTCCTGTTCCCAACTCCTCCTACTCCTCTTCCTAATCCTACCTTTAGGGTACAAAAAAATTTAATCGGGGCCTAGTCTGTGTTTGTACGTGTGAGATACACCATTTTTTATCCTTTTTCCTTTTCCACTATTCAATATACACCCTTTTTGGGTAAAAAACATTAAATTGCGGCATAGTTTGCATATTTGACTGTGAAATACACCCGTGCGATACTGTTGTTGTTTTGTTCCGCTATTCAATAAACACCTTTCTAGGGCAAGATCATAAATTACAGAAATATGAGGAGATCGTCAAATAGGGGCCGTGGCCTGGGTCGTGGTGCTGCTGGTAGAGCTCCTGTTGCAAGGAGAGGACGTGGTCGATCTGTGCCAGCTACACGCACAAGTGAAACACCTTCCTCAAGTGTGAGTAGGCGACAGAACCTGCAGCAGTATTTGGTAGGGCATCATACGCCTCTAGAAGTGATGAGGCCAGAACAAGTAGAGGCGATAGTAGATTGGTTTGCTGCTGACAGTGCCTCCAGTTCCTTCACATTGTCTCCCACCCAGTCTACTGCAGACAGGTCAGAGTTGGCACCTGCAGCCAATGTCCAACCGTCTTTCACCTCACCCCCTTGCAAATCAGGCAAGCAGTCTGAGCCCCAAGTCATACAGAAGTCTCTTCTTCTTTTTGAGGACTCTGTCAGCAGGGTTTCCCAGGGCCATCCACCTAGCCCTGCCCCAGCAGTGGAAGAGATTGAGTGCAGCGATGCCCAACCACTTATTTCTCAAGATGAGTACATGGAAGGACCATCGCAGCACGTCTCAGATGATGACGAAACGCAGGTGCCAACTGCTGCGGCATTCAGAATTGTGGAGACTGACAAGGAGGGCAGGGGTGAAGACTGGGTGGAAGATGATGTGAAGGACGATGAGGTCCTCGACCCCACATGGAATGAAGGTCATGCAGGTGACCTGAGTAGTTTGGAGGAAGAGGCGGTGGTCGCACAGAGCCACCAGCACAGCAGAAGAGGGAGCAGGGTGCAGAAGCAGAGCGGCCGTGCCCTAGACACTACGCCTGCTACTGCCCAACGCAGCAAGGGAACGAGCGCAGCAAAGCCAGCTCAAAGGAGTTCTCTAGCGTGGAAGTTCTTCAGAAAATGTGCTGATGACAGGACACGAGTGGTTTGCACCCTGTGCAATCAGAGCCTGAAGCGAGGCATAAACCTTCTCAACCTGAGCACAACCTGCATGATCAGGCATCTAAGTGCAAAGCACGAGCTGCAGTGGAGTAGACACCTTCAAAACCAAGAAACGTCTCTGGCTCATCCTGCTTCCTCTTCTGCTGCAGTCTCGGCCGCTCCATCCACATCTGTAGTGATAATGGCACCTGCCACCCCGCAAACAGACGATCTGTCAGCAACACCACCACCTGGGTCACCAACCATCTCCACAATGTCCCGTGGAAGCGTTCAGCTTTCCATCCTCCAAACACTTGAGAGGAAGAGGAAGTACCCCCCTTACCCACCCGCGATCCCTGGCCCTGAATGCCAGCATTTCAAAATTCTTGGCCTTTGAAATGCTGTCATTCCTTCTGGTGGAGACGCACAGTTTTAAAAGCCTTATGTCGGTGGCTGTCCCACAGTACGTCGTGCCCAGCCGCCACTACTTTTCCAGGCAAGCCATCCCTTCCCTGCACAACCAAGTGGGGGAAAAAATCAGGTGTACACTGCTCAACGCCATCTGTGCCAAGGTCCACCTAACTACCGATACGTGGACCAGCAAGCACGGTCAGGGGCGTTATATCTCCCGAACGGCACACTGGGTAAATGCAGTGGCGGATGGGCCTGAGGCGGATAGCAATTTGGCGCATGTCCTTCCACCACCGAGGATTGCAGGGCGCTTCAGTTTGCCTCCTGTTCCTAACTCCTCCTACTCCGCTTCCTCATCCTCTACCGCCTCCTCATCCGGTCAGCGTAACACCTTCACCACCAACTTCAGCATGGCCAGGGGTAAACGACAGCAGGCAGTTTTAAAACTTGCCTGTTTGGGGGAAAAACCACACCGCGCAGGAGTTGTGGAGGAGCATGGGGCAGCAGACAAATGAGTGGTTGCTGCCAGCGAGCCTCAAGCCCGGCCTGGTGGTGTGCGATAACGGGCGAAATCTCATAGCAGCTCTGGGCCTAGCCGGTTTGACGCACATCCCTTGCCTGGCGCATGTGCTGAATTTGGTGGTGCAGAGGTTCCTTAAAAATTATCCCAATATGTCAGAGCTGCTGCAGAAAGTGCGGGCCGTCTGTGCGCACTTTCGGCGTTCTCACCCTGCTGCTGCTCGCCTGTCAGCGCTGCAGCGTAACTTCAGCCTTCCCGCTCACCGCCTCATATGTGACGTGCCCACAAGGTGGAACTCCACCTTGCACTTGCTGGAAAGACTGTGCGAGCAGCAGCAGGCCATAGTGGAGTTTCAGCTGCAGCACGCACGCGTGAGTCGCTCTGCGGAACAGCACCACTTCACCACCAATAACTGGGCCTCCATGCGAGACCTGTGTGCCTTGTTGCGCTGTTTTGAGTACTCCACCAACATGGCCAGTGCCGATGACGCCGTTGTCAGCTTAACTATCCCACTTCTATGCCTCCTTGAAAAAACAATTCGGGCGATGATGGAAGAGGATGTGGCACAGGATGAGGAGGAGGAGGAGGATGAAGAGGTAACATTTCCAAGGCTTTCAGGGCAGTCATTCGCAAGGGGCTCCGAGGGTGGGTTCCTGCACACACAAACGCCAGGGACACAATTGTCCAGTAGGGGCACAGTTCTGGAGGATGAGGAGGATGAGGAGGAGGAGATGGAGGAGGAGATGGAACCATATTCACAGCAGGGTGGCACCCAGGCCAGCTCATGGCCATCACTGGTGCGTGGCTGGGGGGATACAGAGGACACAGACGATACACCTCCCACAGAGGACAGCCTTTCGTTGCCTCTGGGCAGCCTGGCACACATGAGCGATTACATGCTGCAGTGTCTCCACAACGACCGCCAAGTTGCCCACATTCTAACTTGTGCTGATTACTGGGTGGCCACGCTGCTGGATCCCCATTAAAAGGACAACGTACCGTCCTTAATTCACTCACTGGAGCGCGATCGCAAGATGCGCGAGTACAAGCGCACGCTGGTAGACGCGATGCTGCTGGCATTCCCACCTGACAGCGGGGCCACAGTGGAAGCACAAGGCGGAGGAGGAGGAGGAAGAGGTCGCCAACGCAACCAGGGCACCGCCAGCACCTCAGAAGGCAGGGTTAGCATGGCCGAAATGTGGAAAAGCTTTGTCAGCACGCCACAACAAACAGCAGCACCAGCAGCTCATATGGAACGTCTTAGCAGGAGGCAGCATTTCACCAACATGGTGGAGCAGTATGTGTGCACACGCCTAGACGAACTGAATGACGGGTCTGCCCATTTCAACTTCTGGGTCTCCAAGTTGGGCACATGGCCTGAGCTTGCCCTTTACGCCTTGGAGGTGCTGGCGTGCCCTGCAGCCAGTGTATTATCTGAACGTATATTTAGCACTGCTGGGGGCGTTATCACAGACAAGCGCAGCCGCCTGTCCAGAGACAATGTGGGCAAGCTCAAGTTCATTAAAATGAACCAGGCATGGATCCCACGGGACTTTTCCGTACCTTGTGCAGAATAGAGATGGATACCGACCTTACCCAGCCATTGTTCTATTTTTGCTCTTTCTCACTCTTTTGGGGTGTACCCTCATTTAAAATGACTGAAAAAAAGCAGTGTTGGCTACCTCGTCCTCCTCCACCGCCGCTTCCACCTACACCGCCCATAGGTGTGCGCAGCCTATTGCATTAGGGTGTGCACCCCAAAGTTTAAATACACATGCATGTGTTTGCCTACATGTACATGGCCCTGATACATTACTCTCCCTGCTGGCAAAGTGAAATAGAGCAGAGCAGGTCCGAGGGAGATCTTTCCCATCTCCTCACTGGCAAACAGAGCGATAATGCTAATGTGCCCTAGGTGATTAGTGTGTGCCCAGGTACACCCGGCACACCCTGTGCGCACGCCTATGACACCGCCACATCCACCACCACCTCAACCTCCCTCCTACTCCATATTGTAATGCTGAGCGCCCCGATCCCTGCTCCTGGACCAGAGAGCTTGCGGCGTTCGTCCCAGATCCACTCACCTGTGCCCGCTTCGGCTCTCTCCTCCGCTCTCCGCTCACGTGGTTCCCGGCGTGCGCATCCCTGCACCATAGGGCGCGCGCACGCCGGCTGTTTGAAATATAAAGGGCCAGTGCACCAGTAATTGGTGCCTGGTCCAAACCTCCCTTCCTGTTTCCTGTTCTCTGTTCCCTGTTGTAATGTTCTGGTACCTCTGGTACCCTTATTTCCATTTCTCTTCTAAACATTGCGTCCCATCTTTCTATACAAATGGGACGCATATACCTTTAAGGGCGATGACATCATCACCGAGCGCCGCTATGAGCGGCTATTTCAATCGCCGGTTTGTTCTCACTCATTGCTCGTTCAAACCGCATGTTCACCTTACCTTGTCTTGTGAAGCTGGAGCTGCTGGCTATAACCTTGCCTGAATTGAGCCGGAACCTCGCTGCCGTTCCCGTATCCCGCTACCGGATCACCCCTCACTACTGAACTTTGTTACTACTAACTATCCAAGTGATAAGTACCCCGCAGGGGATTCCTTACTAACCTATACTTCCACTACCATCTACTGCATATACAAGGACTATCTCTATCTAAGCTATTCCTACCATCTGCATAGATTGCTAGCTCTTGGGACTATCATCAACTATCCTTGCACTAGGTTATTCTGTCTTGTATACTTCATCTGCTATCCCCTACCACCTGTACTATACATGATATTAGAACCCATCTGCATACTACCATCACCTGTCACTCTCCTAAATACTACTACTGAGTGCTCACTATACTATAGCCTGTCTCTCACCTATATACTATCACTATTTCTGTCACTCCAGTAACATCAAATTGAGTGTGTGTATATTGCATAAACAGGCTGTGCACGGTGATGAAGTCCTGAGAGTTGGATATGTTCAACAGAATCTCTACACGACTACTGAGTGTAACAATTCTGCAGCTGCAAATCCATTCACTAACAAAAAACGCATGAGCGTTACACCTGTTCCCTGTTCCCTGTTTCCTGTTTCCTGTTTCCTGTTCCCTGTTTCCTGTTTGCTGTTTCATATATAAGTGACCTGCCCCTTCTTGCCCTTGCCGGATCTTTGTTGCCTTAGTGAAAGCGTTACCTGTGTTATCCTTTGCCTGTTGCTGAATCCTTTGCTAACGACTACCGCCTCTGAACCTGTGCTGCCTGCCCTGACCATTGCTACGTCTGACTACGCCTCTGCCTGTCCCTCTTGTACTACGCCTATATCAGCAGTCGGTGAGGTTGAGCCGCTACCAGAGGACACGACCTGGTAGTTACCGCCGCAGCAAGCCCATCCCGCCTTGCGGCAGGCTCTGCTGAAAACCAGTAACTACTTAGAACCGATCCTCTGGTACGGTCCACGCCAATCCCTCACTGACACAGCGGATCCACTCCCTGCACCGCTCCTGCTACCAGTCCGGACCCTGACACATATGGGCCTCGTCCTTCAGAGATGAAGAACATTGTTTTATTTTGCCATGCTCTTAACTACATTTTTCTGCCATTTGCAGCACTCTAGCCCTTTCCATTGGTGTTTTAGAGCCCTTTTAGTGCCTGAAAGTTCGGGTCCCTATTGACTTCAATGGGGTTCGGTTTCCGGGTAAAGTTCGGCAAAAGTCCGGGACACGGACCCAGACTTTTTTTTCAAGTTCGGCCGAACCCGCTGAACACGGACATCCAGGTGTCCGCTCAACTCTATTCCTAACACAAAACTGAATATGGCAGCAAAACATGTCCACCAGCCCAAGGATCAACATTTTCCTAGTTGCATCTTATGAAAAAATTCTGTGAGTGAGAGAACTATTAAGGTTGGTAGGTGACTTTGAGGGATGGGGAAAGGGAACGGAAAGGGAGAGAAATAGGGGGAGAAAATCTACAAAACTCTGGGTATGGGGATTTAAATGTGCCGATATATCAACAACTAGGACCAAAATAAAAAAGATAATAATTTAGTTTTTTATTGTTGAAAATAACATACAATAAAATGTATATATTAGTCTAGAAGTCATATAAACATCACAATCCATATCTAAAATACATCTTGTAGACCAACGTGTTTCGCTCAGCAGAGCTTCTTCAGGATCCAAGACAATATTTGTTCAGACAGACATTCATTAAATCATAATCTATAGAATAAACAATAATCCATATCAGCATACAGTGCCTTGCGAAAGTATTCGGCCCCCTTGAACTTTGCGACCTTTTGCCACATTTCAGACTTCAAACAAAGATATAAAACTATAATTTTTTGTGCAGAATCAACAACAAGTGGGACACAATCATGAAGTGGAACAAAATTTATTGGATATTTCAAACTGTTAACAAATAAAAAACTGAAAAATGGGACGTGCAAGATTATTCAGCCCCTTTACTTTCAGTGCAGCAAACTCTCTCCAGAAGTTCAGTGAGGATCTCTGAATGATCCAATGTTGACCCAAATGACTAATGCTGATAAATAGAATCCACCTGTGTGTAATCAAGTCTCCGTATAAATGCACCTGCACTGTGATAGTCTCAGAGGTCTGTTTAAAGCGCAGAGAGCATCATGAAGAACAAGGAACACACCAGGCAGGTCTGAGATACTGTTGTGGAGAAGTTTAAAGCCGGATTTGGATACAAAAAGATTTCCCAAGCTTTAAACATCACAAGGAGCACTGTGCAAGCGATAATATTGAAATGGAAGGAGTATCAGACCACTGCAAATCTACGAAGACCTGGCCGTCCCTCTAAACTTTCAGCTCATACAAGGAGAAGACTGATCAGAGATGCAGCCAAGAGGCCCATGATCACTCTGGATGAACTGCAGAGATCTACAGCTGAGGTGGGAGACTCTGTCCATAGGACAACAATCAGTCGTATACTGCACAAATCTGGCCTTTATGGAAGAGTGGCAAGAAGAAAGCCATTTCTTAATGATATCCATAAAGAGTTGTTTAAAGTTTGCCACAAGCCACCTGGGAGACACCAAACATGTGGAAGAAGGTGCTCTGGTCAGATGAAACCAAAATCAAACTTTTTGGCAACAATGCAAAACGTTATGTTTGGTGTAAAAGCAACACAGCTCATCCCCCTGAACACACCATCCCCACTGTCAAACATGGTGGTGGCAGCATCATGGTTTGGGCCTGCTTTTCTTCAGCAGGGACAGGGAAGATGGTTAAAATTGATGGGAAGATGGATGGAGCCAAATACAGGACCATTCTGGAAGAAAACCTGATGGAGTCTGCAAAAGACCTGAGACTGGGACGGAGATTTGTCTTCCAACAAGACAATGATCCAAAACATAAAGCAAAATCTACAATGGAATGGTTCACAAATAAACATATCCAGGTGTTAGAATGGCCAAGTCAAAGTCCAGACCTGAATCCAATCGAGAATCTGTGGAAAGAACTGAAAACTGCTGTTCAAAAACGCTCTCCATCCAACCTCACTGAGCTCGAGCTGTTTTGCAAGGAGGAATGGGCAAAAATTTCAGTCTCTCGATGTGCAAAACTGATAGAGACATACCCCAAGCGACTTACAGCTGTAATCGCAGCAAAAGGTGGCGCTACAAAGTATTAACTTAAGGGGGCTGAATTATTTTGCACGCCCAATTTTTCAGTTTTTTATTTGTTAAAAAAGTTTGAAATATCCAATAAATTTTGTTCCACTTCATGATTGTGTCCCACTTGTTGTTGATTCTTCACAAAAATTTACAGCTTTATATCTTTATGTTTGAAGCCTGAAATGTGGCAAAAGGTCGCAAAGTTCAAGGGGGCCGAATACTTTCGCAAGGCACTGTATATTAAATGTAATTTGTATGAGAAAAAAAATAATAATAGAAAGGGAGAGGGACGGAAGAAGGAGGAAAGGTGTAAGTCATCAGACTGAATCGGGCCATCGGGGGGGGGATGGGGGGAGAATTCCAAATAATTGGAAGGTGGAAGGGAGGGTTGCAAAGCATAAACCATATATAATTATCCTTACCCTTTATTAGAAAGTAGAAAACTTCTGCAGAAATTAGTGGTGTATGATGACATCTTGAAGCCTATATAGGCGCTGCAACTAGGGAATTTACAGCAAAAAGCAAAAAAGAAAAGAAGCAAAGGACAAAAAAGATAAGTAAATGGTGTGTGTACTGTGAGTAAGGAGGAACCCCGAAGGGGGTATAAAGTGTGTAATGAAGAGGCACGTATAAAGTGCAAAAAGTGAATATATCAATACCTGAGAGACAAAGTGATCAAAGAGTGCCCATACAGAGTGAGGGCCAAACAGCCAAAAAAGTTGTAAATAAAAATAAAAAAGTGCAGTGCGTAGCAAATATATTGCGATGGTGAAGAGGTGCACAGCATAAGTGATGAGTGCGAGGAAAATGCGCACCATGATAACCAAAGCCCAAAAATAAAAAATATAAAAAATATAAAAAAATGAATAAATAAATAAAAAATATAAAATATGTAGCACCCTACAGGTAGGTGCTAGGAAAATGTATAGTGGGCCTTGTCTGCCTAACAGCAGGGCTGTGATTTATTTAGTTAGGGTGTCAGGGCTTCCAGATGTGCTTGCTGAGAGGGAAGTATCCCCACTGGCTCCTGTGAGAAGGCTCCTGATAGGGCAGTGGAGGAAGCCCAATCAGGGGACACATCCCAGCTTGTAACTACCCCAGAAGGCAGATTATGCTGCAAAGGATTCTGGGAGTGGGTATAAGTTTGGGGGAAGTGCGTGACACGGCGTCTTTGGCGGGAGCAGAGTCCCAGGAAGGAGAGTGCGGCTGTCTCTCCTCCTGTCTGAGGAAGCGGATATCTCGGGGTGTCGCCTGAGAATACAGAGAGTGCTGAGTTGAGCTGAGGGGATCCGGTGTGCCGAGAACCTGGAGAGAGCGAGAGGGGTCCAATCCCAGGAAAGCCTAAACAGGTCGTGAGTACTGAGAATTGCCCCTGGGGGTCTACCTGAAGTCAGAGGGGACCTCTTCGGAAGAGGTTCTGGGATCCAGTGTCAGCTAGCTGTAAAGGGGGTACCTAGGTTGAGGGCCCTGAAGTTGCAGAGGGGGGTACATAGTCAGTGAACCCCGAAGAGTTCAAGGTTAAAGGGGGCACCTTCAGTTGGGCCCTGAATTGTACAGAGTGTGTCAGTTGGAAGTTACAGCTTTACAGAATTCTACAACATACTACCTCAAGCCAGTGCAAGGCGGGAGGGAAGTATTCAGTGAATTTTTGCAGAATAACTGTGTCAGTAGTTCTACAGTTCACAGTCCTTGATCTTCTGGACTTCAAGTCGAGGATTCAGCACTTCTATTGAGTTATAGAGTGTTCTCAGAGCTAGTGAGCGTTGGCTGGTGCCCGCTGGCGTCAAGGAAGCGCCAATGGGCATTTTTCAGGAACAAAGTCCCAAGGGTATCTAGTTGAAGCCTAAAGAAGTATCCCACTCATTCCCTTCTACCACCCCCTTAAAAATACAATAAAAACCACAAACAAAGATGCCGGATTTGTCAATGCTCACATGGACTGGGGAGGTAAACGGTAACAATGGCAGACCCACAAAAACTGCTACAAATAAGAATAATAATAAGAAAGGAAAAAAAAAAAAAGAAATAGATGATAAGAGTTATTAGCTAAGGAGACTCACCAAATCATTCCCAAACCCTAGATAAAAATTACTCATATATTCCAAGACCAACCAGAATTGAAGTACATACAGGCAAATAAACCGTGTAAAATACAGCAAGAAACAGCCAGATGAATCCTACGATCAAGTACCTTAAAGGTGGATAAATACAACACTTTAGAGGAGATAATCCCTGTATCCAAAAGAGTAACAGAGAAAAAGACATCTATGAATACTTACTGGTTTAACAGACACAAATCGCAAAATTGTACTTGGCAGGTTCAAATATTGATTACAAAAAACAAACATCCACCACGTATGCCTCCTCAAAAAACCCTATAAATAGGGGAAGAAAGAACCTCCCCTTCCGCACGCCCAGTGGCGTAGCGTGGGGGGTGCTGCCGGTGCGGGCCGCCCCGGGCGCAATGTTCAGGGGGGCGCAGTCACGGCGGCTGTGCTGTCCCTGAAATCTCAGTTACGGACATCCTTTCATGGAGAAGATTCAGAGTCTATAGCTGCTCCGCCTCTCCACTGCCTTCTCAGCCTATGGGATCACAGTGTACACGCCCCCTTCCCCAGCGCGCCTTGTTTGATAACGGAGCAGGAGATGTGGACAGCTGGAGAAGAGAGGAGAGGACGGGCTGCAGCCTTATAGAAGAAGGTGAGCTGGGGAAGATAAACCAAATGTATTCTTGTCAGTACTTACCCTGCTGAGGAGGGGGAAGGGCAGAGGCTGTGTTTCCTCTTGCAGGGCTCCTCCTGTCTCTGAGGCTGATTGATAGATTTCATGTGAGGAGCAGTGCACTGCTTCTGGAGGAAGGACATGCCCTAATCTTCTCCCCCAATCTCTGCTACATCTCCCTACTCATTACCTGCCCACCCCCTCCTGTTCTACATTACCACATCCAATATCTGTGAGCTGCTGGAGCACTACAAGTACCAGCATGCCAGGAAATGGGGGCAGCAGCAGTGTGTTCAATCAGGCTGATATTTAGATGGTGTGTGTATACTTTATATATACTGTGTATATACTGTATATATACTGTGTGTATGTGTATACTGTGTGTATACTTTGTGTATACTGTATGTGTATACTGTGTGTATAGTGTATGTGTATACTGTGTGTATAGTGTATGTGTATACTGTATGTTTACTGTATGTATACTGTGTGTATAGTGTGTGTATAGTGTATGTGTATACTGGTGTATATAGTGTGTGTGTATAGTGTGTGTATAGTGTATGTGTATACTGTATGTATAGTGTGTGTATACTGTGTGTGTATAGTGTATGTGTAAAGTGTATGTGTATACTGTATGTATACTGTATGTATAGTGTGTGTATACTGTGTGTATAGTGTATGTGTATACTGTATGTATACTGTATGTATACTGTATGTATACTGTGTGTATAGTGTGTGTGTATAGTGTGTGTATAGTGTATGTGTATACTGTGTGTATAGTGTATGTGTATACTGTGTGTATAGTGTATTGACTGCGGGTGACGTCAGACTCTCCTCCCTCCCTTCTGCATGCGTTACGTCCCTCGGGGCGGGACTTCCACAGGTGGGGGGGGGGCGCAAATTACATGCCTTGCCCCGGGCGCTGACAACCCACGCTACGCCACTGCGCACGCCTCCCGCCCCCCACATCCACCTGCAAATGCCGCCAAACAAGGCGTGCATGCGGAGGATGTTCCTTATCTCTCGGGTGTCAGTTCCGGTTGTCGTAATCGGAAATGACGTGTATGTTCACACGCAGCTCAGCCGGAAAGAAAACCTCCGGCTAACCAGGGCCAGGAGGCCGTTCGACTAAAACAGTCATGGGGAACCATACCAAGGAATAACACTGAATATAGCCCCAAGAAATCAAAACCACAAAGGGAAACGGAAAGAACAAAATTAAAACGAGCCATGGCCATCAGTAATAGGCACATCATAAAACGCGGCACCTGCCAAATCTGCAGAATGCTGCAATAATTCCTGATCCACCTGAAAGGCTATAATTATCTAGGAACTTATAAAGGTTTCCGGTAACCCAGGAGAAAGGATGATGGTCAGATAAAGTCAATGAAGTACACAAACAAGGGGGAAAGGGGGGTGGGGGAAGGGAGAGGGAAGTAGGAAAGGGGAAGAGGAAAGAAGGAGAGGGAAAGGAAGATATGCAGACAAAAAATAAGCATATCTATATACCTGTGTATGGTATATACACTCTGCACAGGCATATTAATTCCTTATTCTACAAAATAAGTGGATATAATCCAAACTGTAAATGATATTACCAGACCATACTCTTCAACGAGGGGGAGGTTGGATCGGTAATCCCAGAATTAATAAATGGGCACTCTTTGATCACTTTGTCTCTCAGGTATTGATATATTCACTTTTTGCACTTTATACGTGCCTCTTCATTACACACTTTATACCCCCTTCGGGGTTCCTCCTTACTCACAGTACTCACACCATTTACTTATCTTTTTTGTCTTTTGTTTCTTTTCTTTTTTGCTTTTTGCTGTAAATTCCCTAGTTGCAGCCTATATAGGTTTCAAGATGTCATCATACACCACTAATTTCTGCAGAAGGTTTTTACTTGCTAATAAAGGGTAAGGATAGTTATATATGGTTTATGCCAGGGGTCTTCAAACTATGGCCCTCCAGTTGTTCTGGAGCTACAACTCCCTTCATGCCTAGTCATGTCTGTGAATGATGTTAGAGTTTTACAATGCCTCATGGGAAGTGTAGTTCCGCAACAGCTGGAGGGCCGCAGTTTGAGGATCCCTGGTTTATGCTTTGTAACCCTCCCTTCCGCCTTCCAATTTTTTGGAATTCTCCCCCCCCCCCCCCCCCGTAGGCCCGATTCAGTCTGATGACTTACACCTTTCCTCCTTCTTCTGTCCCTCTCCCTTTCCCCTCCCCCCCCCCTATTATTATTTTTTTTCTCATACAAATTACATTTAATATACTGTATGTTGATATGGATTATTGTTTATTCTAGAGATTGTGATTTAATGAAAGTCTGTCTGAACAAATATTCTCTTGGATCCTAAAGAAGCTCTGCGAAACACGTTGATCTACAAGATGTATTTTAGATATGGATTGTGATGTTTATATGACTTCTAGACTAATATATACATTTTATTGTATGTTATTTTCAACATTAAAAAAATAAATTATTATCTTTTTCATTTTGGTCCTGGTTGTTGATATGTCGGCATATTTAAATCCCCATACCCAGAGTTTGGTAGATTTTCTCCCCCCATTTCTCTCCCTTTCTCATCCCTAGAAGTCGCCTACCAACCTGGTTACTCAATTATTTGCAAATTTACCCCAGGGGACGGTGTAAGTTTATTCAGAGGCAGACCATTTCTCTCCACACAATTTACATGAGAGAAATATTACAACAAAAGCATTAATAACTCCACAAAGATTAATGAAACAATTCATATGTAGCACCCTCCTAGTTGGTGCTAGGCAAAGGCATTTGTTTGCTCTTCTGCTTATCGGGGAGCAGGATTTCTAGAATTGCCTGTTACATGTGTCCAGGTGTGATTGACTTGGTCTGAGGGAGTGTCCCCACTGTATCCAATAGGGGAGCCTGTTGGACAGTGGAGGAAACCCAGCCAGTGACACACAGGCTTTTGTGACGGTCACAGTGGGAGGGCACAACAGCAGTGCATTCTGAGATATGTTATAAAAGCCAAGGGCACATGTGACAAAATGTCTTTGGGCGGGAAGCCAGGTCCCAGGAGGAGGGTGACGGCTGTCTCTCCTCCTGTCAGGTTGGAAAGTGGTCACAGGCAGTCGGCCTAGTGGACCTGGAGTGTGAAGCTGAGAAGTGAGGTCCAGAGGATACTGACAGTGGAGCAGTGGCAGAGATTCCTGTAAAAAACAGTGTTGGGGAGTACCAGGGAGCTTGCCAGGGGTCTGCCCAGGAAGGGGACCACTCCAGGGAAGTCAGTGGACAAGAGACAGCATACACAGCGAGTAAGAAAGGGGGTGCCAAGTTAGACCCTGAAGAGAAACAGAGAAATTTAACATATAGTCCATCTTTGAAATCTTCACCTCAGTGACAAAGTGAAGCAGCGGCCTTGGAGCACACACCATAGATAATTGTCCTCAAGTTTGTGCATAGTTACTAGTTGGAGTATCCCACTCATCCCTTCTCCCATCCGATCCGAGTTCCAAATAAATACAAAAAAAAACCAAATCCCCTGGACTGTTCATTGACTGAGCCGAGCACTTAAAGCAATAAGTTTATTTGCCTGTTGTTATGGGTAACCCAGGGGAATCCATTCTCAGCAGCTCCCAAGGGGGCAGAGCTACACATAAATCATAAAATGTCTAGGGGATCTATGTTGGTTGGACTTCCATGCCCATGTCTTTAAAGATCCAGCAGATAAAAAGTTGGAATCTTTATTGAAAGCCTCCTTTGTGGTTGCAGGTTCTGCGATACAACCAGCAGTAGCGGCCATAGGAGTGTCAGTCTTTGAAAGATCGTATGAAGTGAGTGGCCAAGACAGTTCCTTCTCAAGAAGAGTCTGTGGAAGATCTGTCAGATCTACCTCACACTTTATGCTTTGCAGTGGATGCTCTTACGGACTCCATAAGGCAAATGTCATGATTTGCTCTGATATCAGTGCATATGCGCAGAATCCTTTGGTTAAAAAATTGGTCTCTGGAATTACCATGTAAAAAATTACTGGCTGGCTTTCCTTTTCAGGGAGAAAGCCTTTTTGGTAATGATCTGGATAAATATATCCAAAAGATCTGGGGGGGGAGGAGAGTCAAAGATCTCGATGGGGAAGAGTAGGTTGCTGCCCGTAACAAGGAAGAGCAAGCGTCCTTCTTTCAAAATCCCCAGCACTCATAATACCAGTGCTTCTACTTCCAGACAGTGGCAATGGCCTCAACCATCTGGATCCGGAACAAAGCTTTCAGAGCAGGGTCAGAAAAAGCCCTGGACCCAGAAATCAGCCAAGTCTTCTTCCAATCCCTCTCTGTGAAGAGGTGCCCCCACTCACTTGGGATAGACTGTGGCAGTTCTCAAAGGTTTGGGTGGAATTAATCCAAGACAACTGGGTTATCTCCACCATTTCACAGGAGTACAAAGTGGGATTTCGGTGTTCCCGTATCCCAGGTTTATATGGTCAAGTGTACCAACAGATCTCTTAAAAAGAAAATCTCTCTTTCTGGCATTAGACCAGCTGAAGGCTCAAAAAGTAATAATGGAGGTTCCGGAAGATGAAAGGTTCAAGGGTTTTTACTCAAACCTGTTTGTAGTCCCAAAACCAAATGGGGACGTGAGACCTATTCTGGATCTCAAAGCTTTAAACCAGTTTCAGAACGTTCATACCTTCCGGGTGGAGTCAATTCGTTCAGTTGTAACCTCCTGCAAGGGAAGGAATTTCTTGCATCTATAGACATCAAGGATGCATATCTTCACGTGCCTATATTCCAGGCTCATCAAAGGTTCCTACGCAATTGGTGGCCCTACCCTTCAGGTTAGCCACAGCTCCAAGATTCTAGCTCCAGTATTGGCTGTTCTAAGGTCCCAAGGGATATCTATAATAGGATATCTGGCCGATCTATTACTAATCCGGCCGTGGGTTTATATTATTGTTCCGGGCCAAAGGTTATATATTAATAGGATGTAAGCTGATTGGGCCGGGTACTAAGATACCATTGGTCAGAGCATGATACTAGCTACCAATGGGAGGTGATAGTATATATGATCTTATGTTATAGTTTTATAAATTTTTATATATACTCTGGCAATGTGCAACATCGGTCCATTGGTTAGTTAAGGTGTGGTGCTCGTTAGGAATTCTTTTCCATAGTCTGCCCCCCGCAGAATGGGAGATAGACTTCCGGTCTGTGAGTAGTGTTACAGTTCCGGGTTGAAGGGCGACTTACCATAGACATCAGCGGCATGATAGAAGGTCACTTGGTGAACCTAGTCCGCTATTGGTCAGAGCACCATAGTAACAACCAATGGCCGAAGACGTGAATCCCGGCCCCGCCCTGATGGGTGATGGGTACGGGTATTTAAGGTTACCGCCGAGCCGTCGCGGTCACGCTCCCGGGGAAGAAGTGAAAATCACAAAACGCGTCGGGGCGTGACCAGGCGGTGTAACCAGTTTTACGTCAGAGAAGTTCGGGACACCCGGAAGGCGCGAGGTCCACGGCGTGGAGCCTGGGCATCATCTCCAGAAGGGCATCCCTCTCCTAATATTCACTGTGATATGCGATTGATGATATATAGAAAATGTGAGTGTGTTACCTTATTTTATATTGAATAAATCTTTTTAAAAACGGTATCACGCTATTGGGACTGTCCTTTTCTCTCCATATGCTGCCGAGCTTCTATTAGCTGTGTTGGTGTGACTCCCGGTGTGGATAACTCGGACCAGTGACCAACTTTATAAGCTTGAATGCTCAAACACGAAAGTGGGTTGGGCCACAGCATCTGGTGAGTGGGCATTTTTCCTCCCCCCTTGGAGCACGGTGGTGGTGGTGACCCTTTTTGAGAAATACACTTGTATATCCAATCATCCCAGGAGATGGATTGAAGGAGCATGGACAGTTATATGCTATTATGACCATTTCCTGCTGCTAGTGTGACATCTGTGGAACAGTTGGACTTTGTGTAGTTCTATTAGTTGTACTTACACTATTTATGGCACTTTCTTTTTGCTTAGTTTGCGCTACTGGTATACTTAGAGGTATTGTTTAATATCTACTGTATGTCCATTATCTACAATAGATCGATCAGCTTTGGCTCTAAGCCAAAATGTCCTTCAGACAGTACAGTTCTTAGAATGTCTGGGTTGGATACTGAACTTGGTAAATTCAGCATTACAGCCAGTTCAACCTCTGGAATATCTGGGTCTTCTTGTGGACACAATGCAGACAAAGATATTCTTGCCAGCAAGGAAGGTCTCAGACCTGAAGGGTCAGGTTCGGTCCTTAGTAAGGCTGAGATATCCTTCTATACGTCTTTGCATGATGTTACTGGGGAAAATGGTGTCTGCATTCGAGGCAATACCCTATGCCCAGTTCCATGCCAGACCCTTGCAGAACAACATTCTGTCTACCTGGAGCAGAAAGGTTCAGTCTGTGGACCGACCCATGTCTCTGGTACCAAGAGTACGTCAGAGTCTAAATTGGTGGTTATTGACCAGAAATTTGGAGAAAGGGAAATCCTTTCTTCCAGTGACTTGGAATTTAGTCACTACAGATGCCAGTCTCTCTGGCTGGGGAGTAGTTCTGGAGGGAATAATTAATAATAATATTAAAAAGTCACGCTAAAAGTGATCAAACAATGTTCAAATTGTATCAGACTTTAGATAAATTGTCCATAGAGTCCATGAAACCAAGTATTAAATGGTGACTTGTGGAATATCCATATGAATGGGAGGCTTACCAGAAACCAAATAAACACGTGCCAAATAAGAACACAAATCCTGACGTTTTCACCAAGGACACTTCACAAAGGATCTCGTGGTCCGGACCAATCCCCCTCGATGGTGTAGTTATATGCGGGATAAAAGTGAAAACGCCATAGCGTAAAACCAAACAACAATAGTGGGGTAATGAAAATAAAAAAATATGAAAAATATGAATGCCACTATCTCAAGATGTGAGTCACCACAGTGCCAAAAAATAAAAATAAAAAAGTGAAAGAATGAAAAACCTCCACCAACAAATCCAACAGGTACTTCTTACCAGAAGTGAAAATTAGAGAAGCATAAATTGTGTTGTGATGTGAACGAACCCCTCCACCAACAGGACTGCGGCTTACCAGATAGCTATATCCAAAATGCCCATAGGGAATGCCAAGATCCCAAACATGCTGTGACTGCAACACCAAATGTCCTAAACAAACTTACCAGATGATGATAGGTGACAAGCAGATGGTATTAGCTGGCGTATGCCGGAATGGGAGACCCTAATGGCTGCGGTGGCTCAGGATGCATAAAGTTTAAACATGTAGGTAGCATCAGGCCATTTTAATAAATGTTCTAGAACTTCATCACTGTCTTTAACATGATTGCCTTGGTCTTCCCTTGGCCATTAATTTTTTATAACACTAGATAACAAAACCCCAAAGTTTCCTAAAGTGTGAGGGTTTAAATAGCTCAAAATATTGCTTGTTTTCTGACATGCCAAATGAACTGCATCAGTGGCGCATTCCTCAAAGCATTTGTTCATGCATGGGTCAAGTGTTTTAAATCGGTCCTGTTTTTTACAATACAAAGAAATTCGTTCAACTGCTTCTTCCTACGGTAGAAACAAAAGATAAAAATTGGAGGGAGCCACTCTCCAGGGGAAATGGTCTCGGGTTAGAGAAAAGTCTCCCCATCAACATTTTGGAAATCTGAGCAGTCAGTCGGGCTTTGAAATTCTGGACGTTCAGGCTTCAGGGTCATCCTGTCAGGATACAATCCCACAATGCCACGGCTGTGGCTTATATCAACCATCAAGGAGGCACAAAGTGTCGGTCAGCCCAGAAAGAGGTGGACCTCATCCTGTCATGGGCAGAGAAGTTTGTGCCATGCCTAACAGCAGTCTTTATTTCGGCAATAGAGAACTGGCAGGCAGACTTTTTAAGTCGTCAACAGATGTTTGGGGGGGGAGTGGTCCTTACACCCTGAGATATTTCAATTAATCTGCCTGCGCTGGGGAGTCCCAGACGTAGATCTGTTGGCACCCAGGCTCCAACAGCAACTTGAAGAAATTTGTGTCCAGGACCAGGGATCCACTCGCAGTCGGAGTGGACGCTTTGGTGACTCCTTGGGAAGAGTATATGCCTTTCCTCTGGTACAGCTGATACTGTGCCTGTTGTGCAGAATCCAGCTAGAGGGGAAACCAGTAATTCTGGTAGCTCCGGCATGGCCGAGGAGGGTTTGGTATGCACCAATCCAGAGATTGGCAGTGACGAGGCCCTGGGTCCTTTCACTGTGTCTGGACCTACTCTCTCAAGGTCCGATATTCAACCCCGCTGTACAGTCTCTAAATTTGACGGCTTGGCTATTTAAGCCTTAATCCTGAAGGAGCGTGGTGTATCTGACCCTGCAGTTCATACAATGATAAATGCTAGAAAACCAGTCTCTAGAAATATTTATTACAGAGCTTGGAAATCTTACATTGCCTGGTGTGAAACCAGGAGAATAGGGAGAATTCTAGCTTCCCTTCAAAGGGCAGATTTCAGCCTTATTGGCTTTCTTCCAGGAACCGATTGCTTCACATTTGTTGGTTCGGACCTTCGTCCGGAGAATGTTACAATTTCTTCCGCCAGTGAAGCCACCATTATGTCCTTGGGACTTGAATTTGGTCTTGGCAGTTTTGCAAAAACAGCCTTTTGAGCCTCTGGGGCCGGTTCCCCTGGTTCTTTTGACCAGAAAACTGTTTTTTTTTTTATTGTGATAACTTTAGCTAGAAGAGTATCGGAACTAGAAGCTCTTTCTTGTAAAGAGCCATACTTGATATTTCATAAAGATAGGGTGATGCTACGTCCAAACCCATATTTTTTGCCCAAGGTAGGGACCGCCTTTCATTTGAATCAGAAGATTATACTACCGTCCTTTTTAAAGATCCTCACTCAGAGGAGGAAAAGTTATTGCATTCTCTTGATGTAATGCGTGCACTTAAGTTTTATTTACAGGAAACCGCTCAGATTCACAAGACGGAGAGCTTGTTAGTGTTGCCAGAAGGCCCCAGAAAGGGGTTGGCAGCACCTAAATCTATGATTACTTGTTGGATTCGCCAGGTTATTACCCAGGCGTATGGTTTAGTAGGAAAGCTTCCACCTTTTCCTGTAAAGGCACATTCTATCAGAGGAGTAGATGCCTCTTGGGCACATCGCCATCAAGCCTCTATGGCTCAGATTTTCAAGGCCACGACCTGGTCGTCGGTGCATACATTCACTCGTTTCTATCGGGTGGATGTTGGGACCCAGGAGGAGTCTGAGTTTGTCCGCAGTGTTTTGTAATCCTCTTTTGGGGTCAGATGGCGGTATTTTTTGGTGTCCCCTTCCCTCAGATGCATTGCTTTGGGACATCCCATATGTTATGATTTATGGCTCTGTGATGTACGAAAAGAAAAATGGATTTTTAATACAGACTTATCTGTAAATCCATTTTTTGAAGTACATCACGAGACACAGAGGTCCCTCCCCTCTTCTGTGGGACCTTTTATTGCTTGCTACAAAACTGAGGCACTTCCTGTGTGTGTGTGTGTGTGGGGGGGGGGGGGGGTTATATGGGAGACATAAATTCTGATTGGGTGCCAGTGTTCTTCACCTAAAGGTGGCTATATAACCCATATGTTATGATTAATGGCTCTGTGTCTCGTCATGTAATTCAAGAAATAGATTTTACAGGTAAGTTTGTATTAAAAATCCATTTTTTTTGCTGCCACATGGACATGGGTATGAGTTTCGACCTTTCCATCATCCCTATCATACCTTCTGACTCAGGGAAAGCTTTTCTGCCTTCCGCAGCCAATCAGCCGAGATGGAGCAAAAATAAGAACTCCGCCATAAAAAGGTTCACGACACAGGTTCAGTTGCTGTTTCTGCTGTTGTTTAGTCAGGAAGGAGTTAACTAGCTGTGGGCTTGCTGTTAGGGACTTTGTGAAACTCATCCTCAAAGTGAATTACTGTTTGGAGATTGGTGAGAACCGGGTATCAGCATCTGGCAGTCCTTGTACAGCAGAGGGGAATGGGGAAGCAGCACAGGGAGCCAATCAGGTGTGCTGCAATGCAAGGCAATAAAACTACATTCCTATATCTACATATACTGTATGTGTATATATTTTATATCTGTTTATTTAGCAGTTTGCTTGGCATTTAGCTTTAATGACATCAATGTGATAATGTTGCTCTGACATGTTAAAAGTTTTGTACATAGACTTTACATGGAGGTGTCATGTGGGAGAAGCTGGGACTTCCCATCAGCCCAGATTACTTACTGCGTACATGATGATATTAGCCCTATTTCCGGGCTAAGGGGAAGTGGTGAAATTGTGGTAACGGGCTCAGATAGTTCTAAGACCCCTCCAATGATCACATCACCATCTCTAGTTTGGTAATCATGTCTATCATGGACCATCTCCAGATAAGACGAAGGTCTCCTCGCATAATCTACAGGATCTGATTCCGTAAGAAAAATACCGTTTGGTGTGTTCTTCAGCATTGTATCTGGAAATCAGGAGAAAAATATCCAGAGAAATGTTAACAGCTCAAGAAAAAAAAAAATACAGTAGCAGTAATTTTTTGTAAACTCAATGGTTTTCATATTAATGTAAATAATTTTAGCTCTATGTGTAAAGTTTTTAAAACCTAATTTGTGTGTGAAATTTATCTGTACACATTTATTCACTATACACCCAGGATCGTCTTTCTGCTGTGCAGCATTGCACCATGACTCTGCTTTACTACTCCTTCTCATAATGAAAGTCTATGAGTTGGCCGACCCATTTGTAGGCAGGTGCAGTCTATTTTCTCCACTGTAGGTGGCATTTGACTGCAGTGGCATTCAGTTGGAGAAGAAGTCAACAGGAACATGGTTCCTCTATGATAACCTGGGTAATGTCTGGA
Organism: Pelophylax lessonae; assembly: GCF_965119305.1. NCBI lineage: Eukaryota > Metazoa > Chordata > Amphibia > Anura > Ranidae > Pelophylax > Pelophylax lessonae. The sequence continues at coordinate 15,667,970 of NC_138770.1, forward strand.
TCTATCCATTTGCATGCTGCTGTCCCATGTGACTCTGGCAGCCATCTTGGGTTAGGCAGAGCCCTGGCTCCCTGCTTGGCATGCATTTCGCATGTGGGTAGTGTAGGAACAGGTCATCTGTCTGACAGGGACAGTGATTAGCGGCAGTGAGAGGTTCCAGACATGTAGGGAAATGATAGGGACACGCTGTGCTTCATGGAGACCTTCCCATTTGGGCACAGACCCACCAGACCACATTCTGCCCCTCAAGAAAGACTCTATCAACACACATCTGAGACCTTCTCTGCTAAACATCGCTGTTACATTCTGTGAGTGTTCCCAGTTGGATGCATTCCGGCCAGGCTTGTTGTGAATTCCTGAACTTTAACTTTAATACAAACTCTGTTCCTGAAACTGGAGTGTTTATTGCCAGCGCACCACTCTACACCTCTCCACACTTCTTACAGCAGGTGCAGGAGGAGGAGCAGGAACCATCATGGCACCACTGGGATAGGCTTTGGCCATGGTGCCTAAGTTTAGACATTGGACTTCGCTGGGAGGTACGGAAAATGACTCTTCCTCCGGTGACAACACAATGTAGTTGACTGGACAAGCAGTGGCAGTGGTGCGGTGATTCCAGGGGCAGCTGGCCTGGAGGTGTCCGGGCTGGTTGCCCCATAACACAGATGATCCAGAAGCGGCCCAGATGGTCGGGGCTGGTGGGAAGGTTTTGGGGATGGTCCCAGAGCTGTAACGATGGGCCCATGAAAGGGTGGCGTGAGGATGCCAAGCAGTAGTCAGGCAGGGCTCTGGACTTTAGGTGCAGAGGTGGCTCTAGGCTTTGTGAGGCCTTAGGCAAATCTTAGACATGAGGCCTCACTCGCGCTCAAAATAGGGAAAAGAATTCAAGCGATAGAAATTAACTGTATACAGTAAATTGCATATATTAAGAGCCTTAAATCCTATGAGCTATGAATTCACAATCTCTAGAATTTTCTCTAACCAATTACTCTTTAATCAAATATCATTAAACAATGGGTATATACGGTATCTCACAAAAGTAAGTACATCCCTCTGACCTGTCCTTTCAGCCCCAAATCCAATCATTGTCAAAAGCTTGTAGACTTCACCTCCCCAACATCTCTAAAATTCGCCCCTTTTTAACAACTGAAACCACTAAGCTACTCATTCGCTCCCTTGTTATTTCTCGCCTCGACTACTGCAACTCCCTTCTCATAGGCCTACCACTTCATAGGCTATCCCCTCTTCAGTCTATCATGAACACTGCTGCCAGGCTTATCCACCTTACCAACCGCTCAGCATCTGCCTCCCCTCTCTGCCAATCCCTACTGGCTTCCGATTGCCCAGCAAATTAAATTCAAAATACTTACCATAACATACAAAGCCATTCACAACTCTGCCCCGAGCTACATCACCAATCTTGTCTCCAAATATCACCCAAACCGTCCTCTCCGCTCCTCTCAAGACCTCCTACTCTCAAGCTCCCTTGTCTCCTCCCATGCTCGTCTCCAGGATTTCTCCAGAGCCTCTCCCATCCTCTGGAATGCTCTACCTCAACCTGTACGGCTATCTCCTACTCTAGCTGCTTTCAGGTGATCTCTGAAAACTCATCTCTTCAGGGAAGCCTATCACACCGCCAACTAATCTGCCATCAGCTCATTCCCTATTCTTACAACCTCTTGTAACACCTGCCCCACCCTATTAGATTGTAAGCTCTTCTGAGCAGGGCCCTCTTAATCCTCTTGTATTTTATTGTATTGTAAATGTACTGTCTCCCTCTAATATTGTAAAGCGCTGCATAAACTGCTGGCGCTATAGAAATCCTGAATAATAATAATCTTGCAATGACGTCTCTCAGAAAAATCAGGTGTGTTGAAAATTCATGTAATGAAAAACATAAACGCCATAGCGTAAAACCAAAATAACGAAGAAAGGTGATAGAAAGAAAGAAAATGCACTCACAAATTGGGTGCATCGCCTTAACCAGTGACAGTGTGAATGAGCACCGATAGTTTGCGGTACCAAAATAGTCAATTTCTCTTCTTCCCCTGTTGGGGACATTCCGGGAAACGTTTCCAGCCATATACAATGTGTCATGATTAGGATGATGGTACCCTTACTATATAGATACCAATAGGAGGAACACGCTCTAAATATGAAGAACAAGGCAGAGGATAATGAAATTTGGATGTACAAAATACTAATTTTATTTGAAGTGTACAGCAATATAGAAGTATTACATGATACTTCTGGGTAAGAGGGATCATGAGACTCACTCCCATTATCTGGAAATTCCAGGTGTGGGGGATGGGGTTATTCTCTATCATTACATAATACCTCCGGGTATGGGGGATTGCGGGGCTCTCTTCCATTAGCAGATACTTCCAGGTATGAAGCATCATGTGACTCTCTCCCATTATCTGGTAATTTCAGGTATGGGGGATGGTGTTATTCTCTCCCATTACATAATACCTCCGGGTGTGGGGCATTGTGAGTCTCTCTTCCATTAGCAGATACTTCCAGGTATGATGCATCATGGGACTCTTTCCCATTATCTGGTAATTCCAGGTATGGGGGATGGTGTTAGTCTCCCATTACATAATACCTCCGGGTGTGGGGGATTGTGGGGCTCTCTTCCATTGGCAGATACTTCCAGGTATGAAGCATCATGTGACTCTCTCCCATTATCTGGTAATTCCAGGTATGGGGGATGGTGTTATTCTCTCCCATTACAGAATTCCTCCGGGTGTGGGGAATTTCGGGGCTCTCTTCCATTAGCAGATACTTCCAGGTATGAAGCATCATGTGACTCTTTCCCATTATCTGGTAATTCCAGGTATGGGGGATGGTGTTAGTCTCCCATTACATAATACCTCTGGGTGTGGGGAATTGTGGGGTTCTCTTCCATTGGCAGATACTTCCAGGTATGAAGCATCATGTGACTCTCTCCCATTATCTGGTAATTCCAGGTATGGGGGGTGGTGTTATTCTCTCCCATTACATAATACCTCCGGGTGTGGGGGATTGTGGGGCTCTCTTCCATTGGCAGATACTTCCAGGTATGAAGCATCATGTGACTCTCTCCCATTATCTGGTAATTCCAGGTATGGGGGATGGTGTTAGTCTCCCATTACATAATACCTCCGAGTGTTCTGATCACCATAAAGCACAGGTGTCAAACACAAGGCCGTGGGCTGAATCTGGCCTGCCAGGTGATCGTTCCCGAGAGAGACATATATCCGTCCCTGGCCTAATTTTTAAGAGTAATGCATGTGTGCACACAGAGAAATGCTGACACTGACACAGTCAGAGTAAAACAGTTCTGCTTTATTGCTTCCGGTTTTTAAGCTTATAAAGCCCTTACAGAACATTTCCAGGAAATGTCTTGTGGGCATGGCATTAAGTACAGACAGTTAAATTATAATCTTATTTGATAGGATGTATCTATGTGCATATAACTTCTTCCAGTATATGACTATCTTCTGTCCTAGGTGTGTCTCTCACTGGAGGCGCCATCTTGGAAATCATCTGTTCTTCTTGTTTTCTTATTGCTTTGATTTATAGGAGAAAAGTGATCTGGCAATTATGTTTGAGCAAGGAAAGTATTTCATATAAGTAAATAGTTAAACAGAAGAGAAGGATGGCGCTCAGGTGTGCACTTGTGATGGGAAAAGTACAAATGTTGACCTCAGAGAATGGTCTTTGTAATGGGCCTCAAAAGTTTAATGAACACATACAATAAGAAATAATAAATCAATAAAAGTACTTTCAAACCTGACCCTGGAGCCTCTGGAGCCTCTGGATCTCCATAAGGAGCTGTGGGAATCCCTGGTGATAATCGTGGGACTCGCAATGACATCAGGTGACTCAGATGATACTATACCAGTTGTCACCACCCAGCGTGGAAACGCAATATCCCGGGGGGCCAATTTCATAGGCTTCGGTGTAATTGTTCCAACCCGGTAGATTATTGTGACCAAGGTGACAAAATGATGGAGTGCTTCTTGGACAAGGGGTACCCTTTACCCCTTGTGGAGGGAGCATTCCAAGCACACTTGGAGCCCACACAAACTCGCAAACACATCAAGACGAATAATGTCAATACGGTGAGATTCATAACGGGTTTCAATGATCAATATAGGGCCATTTCCCAGATTGTTAAAAAACATTTCAATATCCTTTGCCTCGACAAAAGATTGGCCCCGGTTTTACCTCCCACTCCGCAAGTTACCTTTAAATGGGCACGTACTATTAAAAATATTTTAGCCCCGAGTAAGTTGAAATCCCAGTCACGGGCCCTTTATGATATCAGGTCCTATTTTGATAATAGAACTGGGATTTTCCAATGTAGGAAACGAGGATGTTTGACCTGTCAGTCAGTAGTCCATGCATGTACCTCCATTGTCAATAAAGAGGACACCTTCTTTATTAAGCAATTTATTACATGTTCTACTGAATATGTGATCTATGTGCTGAGGTGTCCTTGTGGATTAATTTACGTGGGGCACACCATGCGTAGTCTACAAAAACGCATAGGGGAGCACCGTAGATTTATCCAAAAGGGGTGCGATAAACATAGTGTCCCTCGCCATTTTCTGAAAAAGCATAATAAGGACTTTAGAAAACTTGAGGTCATGGCGATTGAGACTATTCCTAAAGGTACCCTAACTGACAATGAACGTTTCTCTCTCTTATGTAAAAGAGAAATTTATTGGATTTATAAATGTAACTGTTTGACGCCCAATGGTCTGAATGAAGAATTGGAGGTCAACAGTTTAGTCTGATCTAGATATTAGGGATTGTTGAGCGGTACCTCAAACTATTTTCTCTTTTCTTTTTGCTTTTTATCATAACCTTCTTGTTCCATATTTATATTTTTAATATCATTTTTAATTAATATTTATGTATAGATAAAATGTTTTTATATATATTTGCATAATATAATGATTTTAGATGTAGGTTTTTAAATATTTGTGTATTATACATGGTATTTATTCATTTATTTATCATAATGTGTAGTGTTACATATAGGCTTGTTATGCCACTTCTATGTGCTTCATATTTATTTATGATCTTAATCTAATGATACGATGTGTTAATGGCCTTTTATCATTTGCTATTTGTATAGCCATGGAGCATATTGGATCTCCTACATTTATGGGATGCCTTGGGAATTCCGTGTTTTCTATATTTTTTTCTCCTTGTTTTACTTCTTTCCTTCTTATAGTTTTTTCAAAAAGATTCCAATTGGTTGGTTGGTTGGTTTACTCCTGCCTACACCACAGGCTTCTTAAGGCTACTGGTTGCCAGTTGCCACAACTTGATAAAGCTATACATAGCGAAACATGTAGTTGTGACAACCAGAAGCTTTTTAGAAGCACTTGCGATACTTCATCCACCCCGCCTGGCCTCTGTGCATCCCCGCGGCATCATTTCCGGCTACTTCCGGTGACGTTATCCACGTGCCACTTCCGGTCCGCACGTAGGACTCGGCTTCCAACTACGCATTGGCCCCGGTTCAGTGTAGCGGCCACACACAGAACCGTGTGAGCCACTACCATTGGAAGTTCCAGCCTTCTATCAGGGAGAACCTTTTTTTCATCTGAGTCACCTGATGTCATTGCGAGTCCCACGATTATCACCAGGGATTCCCACAGCTCCTTATGGAGATCCAGAGGCTCCAGGGTCAGGTTTGAAAGTACTTTTATTGATTTATTATTTCTTATTGTATGTGTTCATTAAACTTTTGAGGCCCATTAAAAAGACCATTCTCTGAGGTCAACATTTGTACTTTTCCCATCACAAGTGCACACCTGAGCGCCATCCTTCTCTTCTGTTTAACTGTCTGCATACACCATCCTGTGTTAAGGATCAGGCGACCGTGGCGCACTTGGAATATAGTCTTCACCAGTTTATATATCTTTTGGGGGTCATGATACAACATGGAAATTGCATGTAGGACTGGCGCTTGAACTTTGTTTGTGGCATATAAGTAAATAGCATGCATATTAGCAGAATAGCACTATAGCATAAAATATCATAAATGGGTATAAACGATTTATAAGCTTGTATATGATACTGATACACAGAGCCAATGGCTCGAAAACTCCTTCACACACTAGCAGCGCTACAGTCCATAAAACATGAACAAATATATATCAAAAAATTGAGGGAAAGTCCATGCATGCAGTCCCAAGTATGATTAACTGCTGAAGATGGTGTATCCTTGCAGGGAACCAGAAAAGACCTCCACCACACCGCTGTGTGCACCCTTAAGTGGGAACACTTACCAGATAAAAATCTGCATATGCGCCAAACATATCAGTCAGTGGGATCGCCTTAGTCTCCTCCAACCATCCGCAATTCAAGTTCAATGGGACCACCGTGAGGTATCAGACTGTAACCACCTCACCAACATATGGACCGTTTGCATAGAGAATAATAGAGCAACATAGAGTAATCCAGCAAAAAAAGTGCCTTTATTCCCCAAACAATAAACCCTCAATGGTTGCACTTACAATAAACATAAAATCATGAAGCATGACAGAATATAAGCCGACAGTCCTACCGCCTTCTCCCGTCCTGTTCGCCCGTAGCCCGGTACCTGGCTGCGAGCCTCGAGGGATCGGCGTGTGACGAGGGCTTCCTGCGTGATTACGTGACCACGCCCTGACGCGTTTCGTCAGCAAATGACTTCTACCGAGGGCGCCAGATGAGGGCGTATATGCTGCACTTCCGCCCTCATCTGGCGTCACCGCTTTCACTGCCCGGATCTCGATCTGCGCACACACACAGATCTCACAATCCGAATCTAGATCATCAGCGGATCATATAGCCCATACTTTTAACGGTATTCATATCAAGGACTAAATAACTTTAGCACTAACATTAGGCTTACTCATAAAAAGTGCAAATTATCATGGATATACATAGTTAGTACATTCTAAAACAAATATATATAATTCAAACTACCAATAAAAACCTTCTTATAGGAGTGCCCTTGTGGTCTCCTTTATATTGGCAGGACAAAGAGAACCCTAGCAATTCGGATATCAGAACACATTGCCAATATTAGGAAAGGGTTCAAAGACCACAATGTTTCCCTCCACTTTAAAGATTATCACAATCAGGATCCCACACATCTAAAATTCTGGGGCATAGAAAAGGTCGATCCTGTGTGGAGGGGCTCCAATAGGGTTAGAGAACTATTGAAACGTGAAACGTACTGGATTTTCCAAACTAACTCTTTGTCTCCGAGGGGACTCAACATAGATCTCGACATCAACTGTTTCATTAGTAATTATTGATCTGTGACTTCTGCGTTTTTATATATGGTTTTTTATATATATATTTATACATATAGGTTTTAATGATTTTATATTTATATTTTATGTTGCTTTTATACCTGCATATTGATTTTATGCAACAACATATGATAATGTGGGGATGTGCAATCATCCTGCTGCCATTTTTAATCTAAGTATAAGAAGGTTTTTATTGGTAGTTTGAATTATATATATTTGTTTTAGAATGTACTAACTATGTATATCCATGATAATTTGCACTTTTTATGAGTAAGCCTAATGTTAGTGCTAAAGTTATTTAGTCCCTGATATGAATACCGTTAAAAGTATGGGCTATATGATCCGCTGATGATCTAGATTCGGATTGTGAGATCTGTGTGTGCGCAGATCGAGATCCCGGCAGTGAAAGCGGTGACGCCAGATGAGGGAGGAAGTGCAGCATATACGATGAGTCTTGAGAAAAGGGCGGAAGTGGGAGGGAGACGACCTGCCCACGTGATCGGCTAATCACCGTCTCCGCCCACTCTAATGCATGTAAATAGTGGTGATTACGTTACGTGATCATGCCCTCGGTAGAAGTCATTTGCTGACGAAACGCGTCAGTCGTGGTCACGTAATCACGCAGGAAGCCCTCGTCACACGCCGATCCATCAAGGCTCGCAGCCAGGTACCGGGCTATGGGCGAACAGGACGGGAGAAGGCGGTAGGACTGTCGGCTTATATTCTGTCATGCTTCATGATTTTATGTTTATTGTAAGTGCAACCATTGAGGGTTTATTGTTTGGGGAATAAAGGCACTTTTTTTGCTGGATTACGCTATGTTGCTCTATTATTCTCTATGCAAACGGTCCATATGTTGGTGAGGTGGTTACAGTCTGATACCTCACGGTGGTCCCATTGAACTTGAATTGCGGATGGTTGGAGGAGACTAAGGCGATCCCACTGACTGATATGTTTGGCGCATATGCAGATTTTTATCTGGAAAGTGTTCCCACTTAAGGGTGCACACAGCGGTGTGGTGGAGGTCTTTTCTGGTTCCCTGCAAGGATATACCATCTTCAGCAGTTAATCATACTTGGGACTGCATGCATGGACTTTCCCTCAATTTTTTGATATATATTTGTTCATGTTTTATGGACTGTAGCGCTGCTAGTGTGTGAAGGAGTTTTCGAGCCATTGGCTCTGTGTATTCGTTTTCATGCACCTGATTTATGATTGTATACTATTATAGCAGCAGCTTTATTTAAATTTTATTTCTAGGGTAATTTTAAGCGCCGGGTGAGCAAAGCCAGATTGCCGGTTTCTTTAGTTTCATACTTTGCTCCCTTTTATACTTGTATATAATACTCTTGAAATAGGCATTTTACTAAACCATCAATTACATCCATTACAGTCTGCCTATGTAAACAAGGCTGATCACTGTACAGTGAGAGGAGAATATAGAGATCTTGTGTTTCTGCTAAACAGGAATGTGGATCTCTGTCTTCCCCCAGTAGAGCACCTCCCCCACGTAGTTAGCAAGCACTCCCTAGGGACACATTTAACCCTTTGATCGCCCCTGGTGTTAACCCCTCCCCTGCCAGTGTCATTAGTACAGTAACAGTGCATATTTTTAGCACTGATTACTGTAGTAATGTCACTGGTCCCCCAAAAGTGTCAGGGGTCCAATTTGTCCCCCGCAATGTCGCAGTCCCGCTATAAGTCGCTGATCACCACCATTACTAGTAAAAAAATATATAAATAAAAATTCCATAAAAATAACCCATAGTTTTTAGACGCTACATATAACTTTTGTGCAAACCAGAAAGAATGTCTGGACTAGAAGGTTTTACTCCCTTAATGACCAGGCCATTTTTGCGATACAGCACTGTGCTATTTTAACTGACAATTGCGCGGTCGTGCAACGCTGTACCCAAATAAAATTGATGCCCTGTTTTTCCTACAAATAGAGCTTTCTTTTTGTGGTATTTGATCACCTCTGCAGTTTTTATTTTTTGCGCTATAAACAAAAAAAGTGACAATTCGGAAAAAAAACAATATTTTTTACTTTCTGCTATATAACATTCCCAAAAAATTTTTTTTTAAAAAAAATCCAATTTTGTAATCATTTTAGGCCAATATGTATTCTGCCACATACATTTTTTTGGTAAAAAAAAATTCAAATAAGGGAATTTTGATTGGTTTGCTCAAAAGTTATCGCGTCTACAAACTAGAGGATAGATTTATGGCATTTTTATTTTTTTTACTAGTATTGGAGGCAATAAGCGATTTTTTGCGGGACTACAACATTGCGGTGGACAGATCAGACACCTAACTGACACTTTTAACACTTTTGGGAGGACCAGCGACATTACTAAAGTAATCAGTGCTAAAAAATATGCACTGTCACTGTTCTAATGACACTGGCATGAATAACAAAGTGTTCTGAGCTTTGAAGCGTCCAGTGTAATAATGTGCCATAAATTTCATGTTCAAACAGTGTCTTAGACAAACTCAGATACAGAATCTTCATATATCACAACTATCTTCCAAGTGAATGTTCATTCCAAGGAGAAACTTCCCAAGTGACACCTCAGGAATATTTCTACTGTGACAGGAAGTCAGGTAAATCTGTGGATGTAGTCACAGACAGGAGATACATTTCCACCTGGTTTAGAAAATTCACCAATTACTATAGGGTGTCAGCTGCAAAGGCAGCAGGAAGGTGTAAAGAAGTTGAAAGGCCTTCAGCTGTTCAGAATGAGGAAGTTAAGGCCCCTATAATTTGTCCAGAGGAAGTCTAAGGATTGCTGCCTCCTGACGCTGTGTGAGCTGGGGAGAGGAGGACAGTCAGATGTGTGCCTCCCGACGCCGTGTGGACATGGGAGAAGGATTGCTGCCTCCTGACGCCATGTGGGTAGAGGAGGACAGTCAGATGTTTGCCCCCTGAAGCTGTGTGAGCAGGGGGAAGACCTCCTGAAGCGATGTGCGCTGAGGAGGGTAACAAGTGTGAAGACTACTCAAGGATCATTTCTATGTGAAAAGAAACCAATGGACATTTCCTGTGTGAAGGGGAAATTAATTAAGACTGAAGACTACTCAAGGTGAGGTCTTGGACTATTTCTATGTGGAAAGAAATAAATGCACTGTTTGCTATTTGAAGAGACAAGCAAAGGAATGGTTGCTATGTGAAGAGACAAACAAAGGAATGTGTTCTATGTGAAGAGAAAAGGGACATGTTAAATGGACATTTGTTGTGTGAAGAAAAAACATGGACTATTGAGTGTCTGCTGTAGGATCAGCAAAGTTTGCCCAACAGTAGGTTGGAGACAGACTCCGTAGGTAGGTTCCTGTATGTGAGAAGGTAGCCGCCCACAGTGGCAAGGATTTATTTTGTGTTTTATTTTTATTTTCCTGTTTTTGAGGCTTGCACTTGTGTGAAGTAAATTGCAAGAATAAACCAAACTGTTGTTTGCAACCACTTCTCGGCTATCTCCCTGTGTAACAAACCCCCTCAAGGGGTCATCCATACCCGCCACTGAGCTAAATCAACCCCACATATGGTGGAGGATGCGAGCAGAAGCAAAGATCCCTGCAAAGAAGTGCATATGTTCTATGAACTTTGTCTGGTGCATGAGATTGCACAATCTGTGTTTGCAGGAGAGAAGATCCTGAAAGAGAGAAAAACTACTGGCTTTAAAGAGACAGTGGTCTCAAAATTTTTTGCTGGACTGTGAAAAATTTATTGTGGAGTAATTGAAGATGGGGCAGTCAAAACGCCTGAAAGATGCAAAGATAGCTGAAATGAGAGACCGGATTCTATGGATGGAGGGGATGCTACCGTCTGAACGAGCCCCATCCATGCCTGAACAGAGTCTGCTAAAGAGAAAGGTTGTTGTCCCTAGCAACACTGAGGCAAATGAGGATTTTCAGCGGAGCTTTGCAGCTCAACAAAAGGCTCACCAAGAGAGCATGGCAGGCTGGAAACAGAGACGCCAGCAGCAAATGGAGGCCATCGGTTTGGAGGAAACCGAGTATGTGTGCAGGGCTGAGCTGGATGCCTTGCAACGGAAAATGGAAGAAAAGGAACACGCCCTGGAGTTGCTTAGGTTGGAGCATAGAAACTTGCAGGCTCAGGTGTTACAGTGGGAAGAATCCACTGCTCTTCTTTTTTCCGAGTTACAAAAACGTAGAGAGACTATAATGGAGAAAGATGCCATCCTCATGGAAAAGGAAATTGAAATTCAGACTTTGCAGAAGCAAAGTAAGGGTGATATGTTGGAGTTGGGTAATCAGCTGGAAAAAAGTCTTCAGTCTTTGGAAGCTACAAAAATAGACCTGCAGGGGGTGCAGGAACAGAATGTCTCTCTGAAAACGACATTGTCTCTCAGCGACAAGGAGAAAAATGAGAGAGAGACTAAATTACTGAGTACTGTGTATGAGCTCACCACTTTGAGCAATGTGGTAGATGAATTACGTACGGACTGTGAAAGTTGGAAAGAGGAAGCCCAACGTGTCCAGCAGCAGCTAAAGAAGAAAGAAGCCTGTGTGGCAGAATTACATTCTCATTCCCAGAAGCTAGCCAAAGAGGTGAAGGCTCTTATGCAGGGAAAAGGAGAGGCTGAACACAAGAGAAAAAAAGTAGAGGCACAGCTGCAGGAATCGCAAGTCAAGGTGTCAGAAGGTGACTGATTGTGTGCTAAGCTGTCAGAGAAGGCAAACCGACTGCAGGTTGAGTTGGACAATGTCACAAATCAGCTTTCTCAAGCAGACAGCAAATCTAGAGAAATTGCGGAAGATTTTTCTATCTTGGAATCGCAGCTGCAAGACACACAGGAACTCTTACAGGAAGAGAGGTGTCAAAGGCTGAGTTTTAGCACAAAACTCAAACAAATGGAAGATGAGAAAAATGACGTCCTGGAACAATTAAAAGAGGAGGAGGAAGCAAAGAAAAACCTATCAGAGCAAGTTGCAACACTGCAAGCTCAGATAGCGGATATGAAAAAACGCATGGAAGAAAGCGTTGGTTCATTAGAGTGTGTTGAAGATGTGAAAAAGAAGTTTGATCAGATGCTTGGTGAGGAGAAGACTGTGTCTGCAAAATATGCAGAAGAACGTGACCGTGCAGAAGCGGAGGCGCGTGATAAAGAGAGCAAAGCCCTGTTCTTGGCTCGCTCCTCGGAGGAAGCTCTAGAGGCTAAGGCTGAACTAGAGAGAGTTAACAAACAGCTGTGTACAGAAATAGAAGAATTGGTCAGCTCCAAGGATGATGTTTGGAAAAGCGTTCAGGAGCTAGAAAAGTCTAAGCAAGCCTTAGAACAGCAAGTAGAAGAGATGAAGATTCCGTTGCAGGAACTTGAAGAGGAATTACAGGCAACAGAGGATCTGTCCCAAAGAGGGGATAGTGTGCCTGATGCAGTTTATAAAAGGATCAGTGTTTTGGGGTCTGTCCTGAGTGAGCATCAGAAATTTGATGACATGTTGTTTGAATCACCCCTCTGGAATAAACATTTCCTTCAAAAACGCCACCTAGTGGAGAAAACTAAGGCTGTTGGTGAAAACGTGAAGCAAGGATATACCATCTTCAGCAGTTAATCATACTTGGGACTGCATGCATGGACTTTCCCTCAATTTTTTGATATATATTTGTTCATGTTTTATGGACTGTAGCGCTGCTAGTGTGTGAAGGAGTTTTCGAGCCATTGGCTCTGTGTATTCGTTTTCATGCACCTGATTTATGATTGTATACTATTATAGCAGCAGCTTTATTTAAATTTTATTTCTAGGGTAATTTTAAGCGCCGGGTGAGCAAAGCCAGATTGCCGGTTTCTTTCGTTTCATACTTTGCTCCCTTTTATACTTGTATATAATACTGTTGAAATAGGCATTTTACTAAACCATCAATTACATCCATTACAGTCTGCCTATGTAAACAAGGCTGATCACTGTTCTGTGAGAGGAGAATATAGAGATCTTGTGTTTCTGCTAAACAGGAATGTGGATCTCTGTCTTCCCCCAGTAGAGCACCTCCCCCACGTAGTTAGCAAGCACTCCCTAGGGACACATTTAACCCTTTGATCGCCCCTGGTGTTAACCCCTCCCCTGCCAGTGTCATTAGTACAGTAACAGTGCATATTTTTAGCACTGATTACTGTAGTAATGTCACTGGTCCCCCAAAAGTGTCAGGGGTCCAATTTGTCCCCCGCAATGTCGCAGTCCCGCTATAAGTCGCTGATCACCACCATTACTAGTAAAAAAATATATAAATAAAAATTCCATAAAAATAACCCATAGTTTTTAGACGCTACATATAACTTTTGTGCAAACCAGAAAGAATGTCTGGACTAGAAGGTTTTACTCCCTTAATGACCAGGCCATTTTTGCGATACAGCACTGTGCTATTTTAACTGACAATTGCGCGGTCGTGCAACGCTGTACCCAAATAAAATTGATGCCCTGTTTTTCCTACAAATAGAGCTTTCTTTTGGTGGTATTTGATCACCTCTGCAGTTTATATTTTTTGCGCTATAAACAAAAAAAGTGACAATTCTGAAAAAAAACAATATTTTTTACTTTCTGCTATATAACATTCCCAATAATTTTTTTTTTTTTAAAAATCCAATTTTGTAATCATTTTAGGCCAATATGTATTCTGCCACATACATTTTTTTGGTAAAAAAAAATTCAAATAAGGGAATTTTGATTGGTTTGCTCAAAAGTTATCGCGTCTACAAACTAGAGGATAGATTTATGGCATTTTTATTTTTTTTACTAGTATTGGAGGCAATAAGCGATTTTTTGCGGGACTACAACATTGCGGTGGACAGATCAGACACCTAACTGACACTTTTAACACTTTTGGGAGGACCAGCGACATTACTAAAGTAATCAGTGCTAAAAAATATGCACTGTCACTGTTCTAATGACACTGGCATGAATAACAAAGTGTTCTGAGCTTTGAAGCGTCCAGTGTAATAATGTGCCATAAATTTCATGTTCAAACAGTGTCTTAGACAAACTCAGATACAGAATCTTCATATATCACAACTATCTTCCAAGTGAATGTTCATTCCAAGGAGAAACTTCCCAAGTGACACCTCAGGAATATTTCTACTGTGACAGGAAGTCAGGTAAATCTGTGGATGTAGTCACAGACAGGAGATACATTTCCACCCGGTTTAGAAAATTCACCAATTACTATAGGGTGTCAGCTGCAAAGGCAGCAGGAAGGTGTAAAGAAGTTGAAAGGCCTTCAGCTGTTCAGAATGAGGAAGTTAAGGCCCCTATAATTTGTCCAGAGGAAGTCTAAGGATTGCTGCCTCCTGACGCTGTGTGAGCTGGGGAGAGGAGGACAGTCAGATGTGTGCCTCCCGACGCCGTGTGGACATGGGAGAAGGATTGCTGCCTCCTGACGCCGTGTGGGTAGAGGAGGACAGTCAGATGTTTGCCCCCTGAAGCTGTGTGAGCAGGGGGAAGACCTCCTGAAGCGATGTGCGCTGAGGAGGGTAACAAGTGTGAAGACTACTCAAGGATCATTTCTATGTGAAAAGAAACCAATGGACATTTCCTGTGTGAAGGGGAAATTAATTAAGACTGAAGACTACTCAAGGTGAGGTCTTGGACTATTTCTATGTGGAAAGAAATAAATGCACTGTTTGCTATTTGAAGAGACAAGCAAAGGAATGGTTGCTATGTGAAGAGACAAACAAAGGAATGTGTTCTATGTGAAGAGAAAAGGGACATGTTAAATGGACATTTGTTGTGTGAAGAAAAAACATGGACTATTGAGTGTCTGCTGTAGGATCAGCAAAGTTTGCCCAACAGTAGGTTGGAGACAGACTCCGTAGGTAGGTTCCTGTATGTGAGAAGGTAGCCGCCCACAGTGGCAAGGATTTATTTTGTGTTTTATTTTTATTTTCCTGTTTTTGAGGCTTGCACTTGTGTGAAGTAAATTGCAAGAATAAACCAAACTGTTGTTTGCAACCACTTCTCGGCTATCTCCCTGTGTAACAAACCCCCTCAAGGGGTCATCCATACCCGCCACTGAGCTAAATCAACCCCACATATGGTGGAGGATGCGAGCAGAAGCAAAGATCCCTGCAAAGAAGTGCATATGTTCTATGAACTTTGTCTGGTGCATGAGATTGCACAATCTGTGTTTGCAGGAGAGAAGATCCTGAAAGAGAGAAAAACTACTGGCTTTAAAGAGACAGTGGTCTCAAAATTTTTTGCTGGACTGTGAAAAATTTATTGTGGAGTAATTGAAGATGGGGCAGTCAAAACGCCTGAAAGATGCAAAGATAGCTGAAATGAGAGACCGGATTCTATGGATGGAGGGGATGCTACCGTCTGAACGAGCCCCATCCATGCCTGAACAGAGTCTGCTAAAGAGAAAGGTTGTTGTCCCTAGCAACACTGAGGCAAATGAGGATTTTCAGCGGAGCTTTGCAGCTCAACAAAAGGCTCACCAAGAGAGCATGGCAGGCTGGAAACAGAGACGCCAGCAGCAAATGGAGGCCATCGGTTTGGAGGAAACCGAGTATGTGTGCAGGGCTGAGCTGGATGCCTTGCAACGGAAAATGGAAGAAAAGGAACACGCCCTGGAGTTGCTTAGGTTGGAGCATAGAAACTTGCAGGCTCAGGTGTTACAGTGGGAAGAATCCACTGCTCTTCTTTTTTCCGAGTTACAAAAACGTAGAGAGACTATAATGGAGAAAGATGCCATCCTCATGGAAAAGGAAATTGAAATTCAGACTTTGCAGAAGCAAAGTAAGGGTGATATGTTGGAGTTGGGTAATCAGCTGGAAAAAAGTCTTCAGTCTTTGGAAGCTACAAAAATAGACCTGCAGGGGGTGCAGGAACAGAATGTCTCTCTGAAAACGACATTGTCTCTCAGCGACAAGGAGAAAAATGAGAGAGAGACTAAATTACTGAGTACTGTGTATGAGCTCACCACTTTGAGCAATGTGGTAGATGAATTACGTACGGACTGTGAAAGTTGGAAAGAGGAAGCCCAACGTGTCCAGCAGCAGCTAAAGAAGAAAGAAGCCTGTGTGGCAGAATTACATTCTCATTCCCAGAAGCTAGCCAAAGAGGTGAAGGCTCTTATGCAGGGAAAAGGAGAGGCTGAACACAAGAGAAAAAAAGTAGAGGCACAGCTGCAGGAATCGCAAGTCAAGGTGTCAGAAGGTGACCGATTGTGTGCTAAGCTGTCAGAGAAGGCAAACCGACTGCAGGTTGAGTTGGACAATGTCACAAATCAGCTTTCTCAAGCAGACAGCAAATCTAGAGAAATTGCGGAAGATTTTTCTATCTTGGAATCGCAGCTGCAAGACACACAGGAACTCTTACAGGAAGAGAGGTGTCAAAGGCTGAGTTTTAGCACAAAACTCAAACAAATGGAAGATGAGAAAAATGGCGTCCTGGAACAATTAAAAGAGGAGGAGGAAGCAAAGAAAAACCTATCAGAGCAAGTTGCAACACTGCAAGCTCAGATAGCGGATATGAAAAAACGCATGGAAGAAAGCGTTGGTTCATTAGAGTGTGTTGAAGATGTGAAAAAGAAGTTTGATCAGATGCTTGGTGAGGAGAAGACTGTGTCTGCAAAATATGCAGAAGAACGTGACCGTGCAGAAGCGGAGGCGCGTGATAAAGAGAGCAAAGCCCTGTTCTTGGCTCGCTCCTCGGAGGAAGCTCTAGAGGCTAAGGCTGAACTAGAGAGAGTTAACAAACAGCTGTGTACAGAAATAGAAGAATTGGTCAGCTCCAAGGATGATGTTTGGAAAAGCGTTCAGGAGCTAGAAAAGTCTAAGCAAGCCTTAGAACAGCAAGTAGAAGAGATGAAGATTCCGTTGCAGGAACTTGAAGAGGAATTACAGGCAACAGAGGATCTGTCCCAAAGAGGGGATAGTGTGCCTGATGCAGTTTATAAAAGGATCAGTGTTTTGGGGTCTGTCCTGAGTGAGCATCAGAAATTTGATGACATGTTGTTTGAATCACCCCTCTGGAATAAACATTTCCTTCAAAAACGCCACCTAGTGGAGAAAACTAAGGCTGTTGGTGAAAACGTGAAGCAAATGAATAAGTGCTTTTCAGGGAATATTTCCAAAATGGAACTGGTGAAAGACAGGTGGCAGAAGTTTGAGCGTGATCTTGAGATACATTCCATGTGGAGTTCAGATAAAGAAAAGGAGCTACAAGGGAAAAGTAATGCAATAGCAGAGAGTGCATTGAAGAAACCTGTAATAGACTGTGTTGTTGCTTTTGACCCATATGTTGGTGGAAGGAAAGTTGATGATGTCACTGGAAAAATGAACAGGGGTCACTTTGAAGAAATGTGTGACAGCCTGTTGTCGCAAATGGAAGGCCTTCTGCACAGCATCTTAGAGAAAGCTAAGCTCAAGAAGGTATTTCTTGGAACAAAGCCAAGTGAAGCAGAGGTTCTCAAAGTTTTGTGGAAATCATTTATTGATTGCAGAGAGAGGCGGCTCAAGAATGTTGAAGACTTTAAGACTAGCACAATTGAGTTGCCTATGGATCACGGTCCTCCATGGCGGATAGGACAGACGGTGATGAGGGACAAGCTGTCTGACATTTATGAGAAATCTGTCAATGAAGATGACAGAAACGAGAAGGAGCGAAATTATGCCAAAAATGCAGTTGAAGAATGTGTATATGAGATGAGGGACAAGTTGTCTGACATTTATGAGAAATCTGTCAATGAAGATGACAGAAACAGTTTCATCCTGAAGCTTGAAGATACTTGGAGGCTTATTAGTGAGAGTCAAGAGCAGTGCCTGACACATGCGTGCCTGGAAATGTATCCCAACCCTAGGGTTGAAACAAGAGGGGGGGGTATGTGACAGGAAGTCAGGTAAATCTGTGGATGTAGTCACAGACAGGAGATACATTTCCACCTGGTTTAGAAAATTCACCAATTACTATAGGGTGTCGGCTGCAAAGGCAGCAGGAAGGTGTAAAGAAGTTGAAAGGCCTTCAGCTGTTCAGAATGAGGAAGTTAAGGCCTCTATAATTTGTCCAAAGGAAGTCTAAGGATGGCTGCCTCCTGACACTGTGTGAGCTGGGGAGAGGAGGACAGTCAGATGTGTGCCCCCTGAAGCTGTGTGAGCATGGGGAAGACCTCCTGAAGCGATGTGCGCTGAGGAGGGTAACAAGTGTGAAGACTACTCAAGGATCATTTCTATGTGAAAAGAAACCAATGGACATTTCCTGTG